>NC_034414.1:16733927-16941315 GCF_002078875.1 Numida meleagris
GAGGCGTGTATGCATATGATTCAACCCATACTGAAGCACGTCAGGAATACAAAATGTTCTTAAGCTTCTGTCTCTGCAAATGTTGACACTTTTGTTGGTGTCCGGCCAGCATGACTGTAATTGGATGAGGGGAGGAGGTTTTTGAGGCCAACTTCAACTTCTGTCAAAGGGCCCTGCTGTGCTTCTTGTAGGCGTGAACCACTTGAGCCTTTTTGTTGATGTGTTTATGGCTTCCCAGAAACTTAGGTAAGAGATTGGATTTCCAGTATTGGTGACTGAGTCATCACTGTTGACTTCATCTATAAACTCATACTAGCGCTGTTAATAGATTAACAGTTATGCTTCTGTATGCTGCGTTAAAATTTTCTTGATACAATGGTGAGATTGATTTAGCTGTTTCAACAACTGTCACCAGCACTATTCTCAAGAATACACAAGCAGGTTTACTGTGCGGCTTTGAATTTGGTACAAATATAAACTGTTGTAGCACATTGTGTGGGAAGGGCAGGGTATCTGTGGTGTAACAAACTTCCAGATGGCCTAAGGAATGGTCTAATGCAATCCAAAGGAAGTTAACCCACCTGAGTTGTTGCCTGCTGATCTTTAGGAGTGCTCTTACTCTCTTACAGTGGCTGGTAACTGTTCGTGCAGATGATGTGCTGGGCCTCTCCTACCTCCACCATCATGGTATGAATCTGTGCAAGGACTGCTCGCTGCCTTCTTGCCATTTGTAGTGGCTGTAGATGAAACGGACAAAACACTGCAGTAAATAGCAGAGTACGTAAACATTGAAACAGACTGTTCTTCCTGCAGGAAGTGAAGGAGAGGCAGCACTCACTATGTCTGTACTGCCCAGTACTGCTTATTATAAAAGAGACTTGTATCTTGCCTGTGAAGGAGTTTTATCCTTAATTAGTTGCAGGACATAAGAGAGCAGTGCTAGAGATAAGATTTTTCTACACTCTAAATAAGATAATTACACTTAAGGGGACAGATAAGCTGATTCCAGCTTCTAATTACTCTTTGACTACAAGTAGCTCAGGCTGTTATGGCATTAAGAAATCTGGGCAGTGTTGTCTTGGCATACTCTTGCACGATTTCACAGAAGTAAGATTCCAGACAGTGCACAAAGATATGGTGATGGATTCGCAGAATTACAAAAATGGTGCACTCGTGACATTTATGAAGAAAATGTTCCTTTTTCCTAGAAGTTAGAAGCCAAATAGAGGTGAAGACAGCTAAGTAAAAAGCACGCATGGCTAAAGCTGAAAGAGGCTTTTCACGCTTCTCTTCTGCGAAGCTGCATAACAAAAACAATAGAATTTCACTTCATTCCTCCTGCTTTATGAGCCAGTACTTTGCCTCTGGCTGTATGTGGAGAGCATTAATTTTATTAACTGATTATTTTAAATAGTTCTGGGTAAAATACTTCTCTGGTAGCAATTGAAAAAGCACACTATGTCAGTATTCTTAGTTTCATGCTTTCAAAAATTGTAGTAATTTGAACAGAGGACGTAGAAAGCCACGTGAATTCCAGACATCGAGTAAGTATAACGTAGGAAAAGCACTTGTAGAAATTGCTGGCTGGCTGGTAGGTAACTGAGGGGGGAACAGAATCTCTGAATAGGAAAAAGACTTATGCAAGAAGGACAGGAGTAAGCCTTGATCTCTGAAGCTGCGTTTCACAGCCACTGGATTCTTGACAATGTAACATCTGTCTGTTTGGATCAGCACGACAAATAATGGTGGTTCTGCTTGCCTTCCAAAAGTTTGCCTGCAATAAGTGGTGCAGAAGCCTGGGAAGTTTGCGTTCCTGAAAACAATTCTTTGCAAATTTCCAAAATAAATTTACACTGGATCTTTTGGCTTATTTGTTTTGCTGTGAAATACAGCTTGTGGTCTAAATTGATTAGATGGATGCTCTGTTGCAGATAATCTACATCCTGTAGGAGGGGATATCGGGCTATATGCAAAAGAAGGAAAACGCGCTTTTATTAATTTATCTGAAATCAAATACTTCAGCATGAGCGACTTGGAAATCCCTAATGTCGCGTTCTCCACAGTGCGGTTCTTTACTTTTGAAAAAGAAACCAAACTTCTCTATCATTTATTGTAATAGAATAATCTTTGATAAAGTAATATAGGAAAGAACACCAATGCAGACTACAGACAAGTGATTTAAAACAGACGTGAAATTCCCTGTGTGTAGAAAATTATAGGCACTGGTGATGACATTAGACACATATGACTAATCAGAGTTAATGCTTGCTGTTGCCAATTAGCCCTATTAGCACAAGCAATTTGAGCACAGGATGACATTACTTTAATTACTGTAAGCAGCTTGTTCATTTATTGAGCAGTGTGCATTTAGACAAGGGTTACTCTGTCTGCAAATTAATCATAACCTTCTTCATCATTAGAAATTCGGGCAAACTGATGGAAGAAAGACTTTGCCCCCAGAAAGAGGGAAAAAGGGGGCGATGGAGGTCTGACAGTAATTTTGGTATTTTGCTCCTGTTCTTTTTTGATAAAACGACAAAAGCTATTGTATAATTTCTGTCTGAAATCTGTATATGAGTGAGACAAAATTGCTGCCATTAGAGTTAAGGCAAAGACATTATGACCATTAGGTGGTAGCAATGCAAAAAAAAAAAAAACCACCTCATGAAGATGTATGGCAAAAATAAGGCTGAACGTGTCTAGAGGAGGGGAAAAAGCTGAATAAGAAACCCAGAACCTATTTCCTGCTCTTTTACCACACTCCATTTTGTTACTCACCCGCACATGCTCTGGTTCCTTGGCACAGAGTGAAGAGCATTTTTTCTCTTTTCTGGAGCAATGATTTTTTTGTGGCACAGTGCCACATGTTCTCAGGGTGAGTATATTTCTGGCCAGCATGATCTCTTCCTTCTCTTTACTGTGCTGAAGATGGTGCTGTGGAGATCTCCCCTGCTGCATCAGTGTGTTAAAGGGCAGAGGTACAAACCTAGTAGGGATCCAAGTGAAATAGCAGGATTTCAGAAGATGACAGCATCTGACAGCTTCTGTGCTTCCTGGTTGTTTTTGTGGTGGTGGTGGTTTCTTTTTGGTTTTTAAAATGAGGTCAGTACCTGAAGGCTGCTTTTCTCTGAGTGCAATCAGTGTGCAAGGTTGCCTTAGAAGTTATGGTGCTTGTCAAAGACTGGGATCACGGCATCAGTATTAAAATAGCTGTGAGACAAGGATGAGGTTGAAGAGAAAAAGATTACTGCACCTTCCAGGCTGCAGAGGAGTCACTTTGAAAAAAGAAACAACACCATGTTTGCATCCTGAAGGATACAAGCATTACAAGGCATATTTAGCAATGATACTCCTCTATTAGCAAATGCTAGTGGGCAGTAAATTTTCCGTTGTTATTTTGATCTTTTTAGCTATGGGACTACCATTGCCTTGCCCCTGAGCAATTCTGATCGTGTTCTGAAATCCCTACATTTCTGCTGGGGCACAGAGAGCACTGCAAAAGACCGTTGTCCATGTTATTCAAGGAACGAAGCCCAAACGTGAACAAAGCAGCACTTCAGGCTACAGCGTAGGAGAGGGTGCTGGGCTGCTGCAGGAAAGAGAAACGTCTACCACGGAGGATCTTTGCATCCCAAATGTACAAAATACAGCTTGGCCCACGTGAGCCTCTGGAAGACTGAAGCTGCCCTGACCTATAAAAACGTATCCCCCAACTCATTCTCCCAGTATCCTACTGTTAGAAGTCATTTACGTAGGGACGCATGAAAATGCAGAGTACTATGTGCGTGAGGAATCCAGTAAATCCACCGTCTCTAATTCACATCACTCTAATCATCTAATTCACATTTTGATAAGATGGAGAGGAGGCAAGATAGAAAGGAGCAATCAAACTGCTGCAGTTAAAATTGTTTCTAAATCGACATTTCAGTAGGGGTGAAACAAAACTTACCAATTATTTTGGCTAGGATAGAGTTCATTTTTTCCTAGTACGGGTATGGGGCTGTGTCTTGGATTTAGGATCAGACTAATGTTTCTAACCCACCAATGTTTTTGTTGCTGTGGAGCAGTGTTTACACTGAGTCAAGGCACAAGGAACTATATGGGGAACAGACGCGAGCTCTGCTAGTTCTTCTCATCCTATCCCATAACTCTTTGATGTGTACTGTAAACCTCTAGTTTTCACCAGATCGTATTTGCACAGGCTATGGGGCTCTTTTAAGATGGCATTTGTGGTGTGATCTCCATGCTTAGGCTGATTGATAGAAATAACATACAATACAGAATTGTTTTGTGACCTGTGGTATTATTTTGGCTGGTGGAGCGGTTGGCAGTACACTAGACTGTACTTACCTTATGTAAATTGTTTCTGTGCCAGGTGCCTTTCCCAATGCCGAACTGCCCACCTCGCTCACATTGGTCACAAACGCTTTTCACTCCATCACACCCAGCTGCATTGCTCCTGAAACAAAGAAGGAATATTCAGTGTAATTATATTTATTTCTATAAAACTGATACTTGTATTTCTTTAGTGCTGATCTTTCCACTTTCCAGAGGCTTCCCCCGCCTTCTATATTATTAACACAATTTTCTCTGGCTCCGTTCTGAAAGTAAAAAATCTAAATAAGCTTGTGTTTTTTAGAGCAGTGTGAACTACCCTATCTTAAGCCAGTTTTCATGCACAGCATCGGGTATGCTTTCCAAATGCAAGATGCGTAAGACCTGGTAACAAAAGGTGAAAAGGAGAGCTCAAACACAGAGTGTATGTAGATATCATTCAGAGCAATTCTGAGCCAGCTGTTGAGTTTTCTAATACCACTCTTGTGCCACTTTGTTGTCAAGCTATTTGCATTTAGCACTGGCACAGCAGCAGAACCCAAGCCCTGCTCATGGACACGTTCAGCTTTCTTTGGTTCCTTAGCATGCAGAATCCTGTTGCTTCTTGCAAGAGACAGCAGTGGCTGTCTCAGCCTGTGTTGTATAAGGAGAGCCCGAGCGGCAGTTAGCATTCAACACAAGTAGTGCTTAGACATTTCACTGTTCCGTAAGATTGTATTAGTCTAAACAGCAGCCTTCTGTCTCCCCTCTAAGTTTTTTAGCTGTCCTGATTTAATTACTGAAACTGACTCTAGATCCTTCTTGGAAGACATCAAAAGTTCATCGTTAGTAGAACATTTGGACACCAGCCTGTAACCTAAACTCATTTTGTTTCTGGGCTCCTCAAGACACTGTCACCCTGATGAAGGCGATCCCACCCCTCCAGTAACTTTTAAAACCTGTTTATTGCTTATCGGAATCCCCCACAGAGCAATGATGGGGCTGTTCCAGCATATGCATAACTGATGTGGAAGAGTGCACATGGAAAGCTGAGCAGGTTTGTCCTCTAATCTGAAATAGAAGAGGGAAATTGGAAGTAACCAGCACAGCACTGAAAAATGATTTCACAATACTGAATACAAATAGTCAGTAAAATGGCAGATGAAGTTCTGTGTTGATAATTTCCAAGCAACATGCTTGTGGTTGTAATACATACAGAGAGAAACTCACAGCTACCACACTGAGCAAAAATCTTGGATTTACTTTTCATTTGCAACTTTATGCTAGGTAGTAGTCAAAAAAACAGGTAGTATTGTAGAGTTTACGAGAAGCAAAATAAAGAACTTAACTCTGTGAAGCTGTTTGTACTTGAATACTGCTTCCCCCCAGAGGTGGAAAGAATAACAATAAAAGGTACCGAGAGCAACAGCAGAGATGATCAAAGGTAAGAAACATGCATATCCAAAAGATAATGTCTTCTGCACTGAAAAAAGGGACTGGGAACATAACGAAGAGAGAGAAAATCACGAAGAGAAAATGATAGGTTTTCTACACCACAAGAAATGAATTAAACTACATTAAAGCCAGAAATCTGTAAACTACCTAAAGCTTGGACAGGTGAAAAAGTGGTTGGATAGGTTAATGACAGCTAATAAAAACTCGCTCCGTGGACATACCCCTCAGCTCAGGAAGCCACAGTTACCAGTGGGGGTTATCAGGAGCGCGATGTCTGTGCTGGTCCTTTTCTTCCTCCTTTCTCCTGCCATCTATTACTGTCTCTCTCAGTCAGATCAACTGCAGATGCCTGCTTGAAACAGTAAGCTCTGAACTAAATCTGTATTAAAAGGAGCTCTCAAAATGTAGAACATTTCTCATTTATGTAAACAGCCCCATGTATTAATCACAGAAATACTGGCATAATCGGACATTTTGAAGTACAAATGGAACTTTACTATCAGCTGGTTTCAGATTTATGAGATGAGATATTGATAGCATTCCAACAGTGCCTCCAGCTAGAGGGAACGAGGCCCATAGCACTACTTGATTATTACTGTATTTTCATATACTATGTCTACAAGGATAAAAATTGGTTTGGAAGTGGAAGCTGACTTCCGAGCCCTCTAATTCATCACTGAGATACAGCCCTTTTATGCCTGTTGGTTGCTTTTGCCAACTGCAGATGAAGAAATACTGCATTTTGAAAGTTAGAGCTTGCTGGCACATGACACTCCTTCCTCACATTTGAGTTTTGGGGCTACTTAGACTAAGTACTACCATTGTGACAGTAAGTTAACTGTGCCAAAATACAGACAGATGGGCATTAATGCTATTTTTAAAACACTGTTTCTTACCCTTAAGAAAGTTTTCCCATGCTTTATGTCCCTCTTTAGACTCTAAATACTGGTCAGAGTTTGGAATAAATTATACAATCTACATCTTTGTGATACAGTCCATCTTCACAGCAAAGAGCACATGAAGACCTGTTTTCTGCTTATTTTCCTGTTGACAAGTTCTGTATTAGAAAAGCACTTACATAAAGCCAATCTTTACACAACACTAATTGTCCTACTTTTCCCAATGCATGTTCCTTGCAAATATTTACATTTTAATTCTTTCCCGTTAAAATTACTTCATGAATTTTGATCTGTGAAACAATCTCCCTCGAAGTCTTATATCTTGCTGTCTAATTGAAATGAAACATTTCCCTATTACATGATAAATAGCCAAACACTGTTATGAAGATTACCCCAATGTTCTGATAGAATCCACGCTTACCTACATCACAGGAATAACTATGGTGAGGCTGGGTTACAATGAACCTCACCGTGTGGGTTATGAAGATGAACCCACAGAGCAGTTGAAAAAATTTCCAGAAGCTTTATTTAAGCACTCTGTCTCCTTTGCCGGTTGTTTCTGGGGAGTACAAGGTATTTCTGAGGGTGAAAGAGTGGGCAGGAGGCCTAATTCTTTAATAGCCACAATGCATCAAAAAATTGATTCGGAAAATCAAAAAAGATCAAATTCTTGGCTTTTTTGGTAGCATCTTTTGTATAGCATTCATACATACTGTGTAACTGTATAAGTGTAACCATAAATAAAAAGTGTTTCTAGGAAACATTGTACCAGTTATTAAAATGTCCCTACTTCTTTAAGACATAGCTACAGAATAAAAGGAAAACTTCAGTGACAGCCATAGCTGAGAATAAAAATCTGCTCTCAAGAGCAGGTACAATAGCAGATGAAAGATCAACCAGAGGCAGAGTCAGTCAGCATCTGACCTGCAGTCTAGATAGATAGTGATGGAATCAGCTGAGGAAAAGAAAGGGAGGATGGGTGGAAGAGAGGAATGGAGAAATCTATTTGTATCACCTTGAAGATTCTTTTTTTTTTTTTTTTTTAAACTTTCCAAATTAAAAAAAGAGCACAAACAACATGCGCACTTTTCTGAGGAATGATCTGAGCCCCAGGCACTAGGCCTGCATCCTTAACCCAGGTGATGGAAGTACATTTATGAAGGATTTCATGAACCGCAGAGTTAATATTTGCTGTTATAAATAGTTCTTATTATATAACTATTATAACTATTTCAGCAAAATTCAATATGAAGACTGGCTGAGAAGCCAGGTTGCACAATAAAGCAGAGTGATAAGGATACATAGATGTGCCTACAGACAAATGTAATCCACTTTGCTTACAGTGGAATTAGTCTGCAGATAAGAGGACTATTTTACTATTTAACATTTTCCAAATAGTCCATGAATTAGGACTTTGTTTTAAAAATGCTGGCTTGAGAAATGATTAGTATGCTTCTTAATAGCCCAGAATGACTCACAAGGCTTCGAGGTTGACACCAATTGCATTTTAAAGGTCTTCATCTACGGAAGGGTAATAAAAAAATACTTTAAATGCATCTAAGCAGTGAAATGGTTTTGAAATCATTAAAATTTCCCTAAATATCACATACATTCTTCAAATAAGAGTTAATGCAGGAATAAAAAGCAAATAAAATAAGCAAGCTAACCATAAATATACTTAAAATGAGTAAATTTCATTTATATAAACTACGAATATCATTTTCTATCTGTAGACCATGCAGTGATAACTGACAGATAAATGTGATGCTCTTCAAAGATATGGTAACAAGTTCTGAAACCACGATCAAGATTTCTGTTATGAGAGAAATCACAGAAAAGAAAATCGTCTGCCTATTTCTAACATCTGGGCTTCAGATCAGAAAAAAGCAGAACTGCTGCTTCAGAAGATGAGCATTTAGAGTTCAACAGCTACAGTAATTGCTCGCATTGTGCACGCAGGAGCTATAGGATCTGTGCAGTGAAGGAAACTAGATGATGCGTGGCAAGTCACTGCTGCCTGTGCAGTTAATAATGAATCTTCCAACATTTTATCATTTGCTGTCTTCTTATTACTTGGGTTACAAATGAAAAAGGGGCCAGGGAAAACATGGCATTTTTAACAGTCACAGTCTAAAATCTGAAACCACATCTGTGGTTTATTCCAGAGATGCAATTCATTGCAATCTTAGTACAGCACAATGTAATTTTTTTTTTTTTTACTTTATGGTTATGGTTTTTCTGTTAAGAAGCAGATTTTCTTCATATTGAAGTCTGCAACAAACAAAATTTACTCCACAGTAACATTCTTCAGAATTATTTTGAAAAGGTATTAGTGACTGTTGCAGTCTCACTTGTGTGGTAAATGAATATAAGGATGAAAAAAATAGTCATTCATAGAATCAAATCAAAGGCATAAATGTCCTTTAACAGATGGGACAGGTATCATTCTGTTCATTGTACTGAGGTGGCAATATGGAATGTGGAACAAACCTGAGGTGACCCAGTTCAAAAATAAGGCATTTTGGTTTTTATTTGAAGTAGAAAAAAATGAAAAGAATGTATCTCAGTTCACCTTGCAGCACAGTCAGGTCTCTTCAGTGCATTCAGACATCTCCTGCTCAACAATACAGCAGAAGCTCTTATGTTGTTTTCCCTACATTTTACAAGGAATTCTTCCAGCTGCTTATGGCCCAAATTTAGCTCTCGAAACACCAAGAATTTCAGCAAGTACTTACTGGCAAGCTGTTTGCTGGCAGGACTAAAATAGATGTTATTTTAATTTTAATACATAAGACTTGAAAGATTATGAGCTACATTTTGAAAACACCCTTTCAGATGCCACATTTCATAACCCATCGTCATTCTCTACCTTCAGCTAAGTCTAATTTCATATTTGACTTGAATTTCTGAGTGAATATAAATGCCAACTTACAAAACTATTAGATTGTTCTACCTTTAGCAACCAACAGCTGTATGAATCCCACCTCACCGGGGCCCCTAGTAGAAGCAGGGTAACACACTGGGCCAGAATATCAATTACCAGCAGAAATTTTTGAATGGAAGCCACACTTATGTGAACTAAGCAAATGTTTTTGACAAAGTTCTCCAGGAAGCTGGTGCAGACTATCAGCCACGCCAGATAAATGTTAAGAATACTGAAATATATTGAGCAGCAGTTTCTGGATTTTACTTAGATTGATGTAATGTTGAAGTGTTGCCTGTATTCAAGAGACATCATTAAAAATTGCCTCAGATCATCTCTGTATAGAGAACAGAATACAGCCTTCTACAACCCCTACCTTGTAAGTCAGGCAAGGACTGAAATATGGGTCCTTACATAAGACCTAGTTGTTCAAGTTACATTTCAGTTTGCACCATAGTGTTCACTAGCTGTATTGAAGAGATGGTGCTTACACAACTGATGAGCTCATACGCAGCTGCCAAAATGTTGGTAAGCAAAATAAATCCTGCCCCTCTCTTTTCCCTCATATTTTGAGAAAGGAAATTTTTAACGTGTTTTTCCTTAGTCTAGGGAGTAGCCTACCAGCAAAAAGACAACTTTCTCTTCCCAGCTTTCTGTGAAACCACCTTTGCTCAGCCACCTACTGTTCCTAATTCAAAAAACCGTCTACGGTCTTGAAAGTAATTTACTAGTTCCTATTGGGGACCATTCTTCTCACAGAATATCATCTTGTAACTGAGAAATCCATCAAAACACAGTTTTTAAGTAAGATGCTTCTTGTGTTAGGACTTTGATGATGAAACACTTCCCGTGACCTTCAGCAGAGTCTAAATTTACTAACTTTCGAAGACTAGAGTAAACCATTTTGATTAGCAAATGACAGATGAGAGAGCAAGGGTCTATTTTTACGCATCTGCAGATATCCTTACCCACTAGCGGAGGCAGTCCTTCTGACCGCCCAGAGCATTTCATTTATTTGTTGAATCACATGAGGGTGATGCCAGATGCTGCGGTTACTGATACAAA
This sequence comes from Numida meleagris, assembly GCF_002078875.1. Lineage (NCBI taxonomy): Eukaryota > Metazoa > Chordata > Aves > Galliformes > Numididae > Numida > Numida meleagris. The sequence goes on from NC_034414.1 coordinate 16,744,584, forward strand.
TTCTTTTCACAGAGATACGTTAATGGTATCCTGGACATACATAGAAAAATAAACTGGAAACAGAATAAAAGAAAATATTCCTATTTTTATCATGCTAGCAAAATAAACCTTGAAAGAAGTGTTTATTACAGAAACATTTCGGAAATTGTGTATTTTCCTCTTGAAGTGTTAATGCACACTTACCTTTTCAAGACGGTAGATACCTAATGAAAAACAGGAGTAAGTATTTTAATAGTCTATAATTTTTCTCGTTTTTCCAGTATATGCAAACCTTATTTGATAAATATTATTCAATTACACAAGAAAACTAGTAGGCTAGCTGTCTGCCAGGCATATTTCTGATTTTTTTCTGGTTTATTTAATTTGCTTTATTTGATTATTTAGGCAAAAAGGAGCCTGTAAATTTTCAGTAATAACTGAACTACGGTGCTATAAGAAAAAAAGAAACAAGGGAAGAGGAAAGGGGGAGAGGGGGAAAGACATACCTAACCTTTGAACTAATCTGAAGAAAAGTATCCACTTGTTTGACTTCAACATTTGTAGACTGAAGTTATTACAATTCAGGTGATGAATGAATGTACTTCTACACAAAAAGAAAAAAAAAAAGTATAATCTTACTATGAAGGCTAGCTGATGAAGCCAGGAATTTGTGGCTGATGTTCTGAAGAACAAATTTATACTTCAGTGAAACATATAAATCAATTTTTTAAAAGATTCTATGTAAATATTAAGCAAGTTGTTGATTTTTTTTTAGGCTCCTAAGACAAGATCATAGCTGCTCATACTGTCAGAAGGGAGAGACAGTGCTAACTTTAATATTCAGCAACACTTCCTTGAGAATCTACTGATTCCTAATTCAGGTACTTACCGACTTGAAATTAGACACTATGAAAATCACCTCCTACAAAAATCAATTATAGTTTTGAATACAAACATCTAGGTATGTGCAGCGATCTCTTCTTGAAGATATAAATAGCTCGAAGAAGTACTTGCAAAAGAGTTACAAATCACTCTTATTTTACTTCTATTGCCAAATGAATGCAGTACCTTAAATTAAGATGGCTGTCATTTTACTCTGATATGCTACATACAAAAGAAGCGATCCAATAGAAGTGAGTGGGAAAGCAGTAAATCAATACTTTTTTTTCTGTTACACGTGAAAGCGATATAAATTCAAAATAAGAATGCGTGCTCAAACTGAAAAAATATGAATCACAAAACTTTCTGATGTCATTCTTATACTGTTAGTCAAGAGACAAAAGTATATCAAGCATGCCCATAGAGCAGTATTTGTAAACTACCATTCCAACAATTGTTCAATGAAGTAATTAGTTCTTCTCTCTACTTGGCAAGTGGAACAAATGTTTCCTTCCTCCTTGTTAAAAACCCCAAGTAACTCCCAGGAAACAGAATGATCACAAAAACCAGAAACGTGGTAACATATTCTGTGGGTACACCTGGGTTTGAAAAAGTACCTTTTACTATTTGCCCAGGGAACAGACCGAATTAAATACAAATGGATGGAGACAATAAAAGAATAAAATACAGGCAAGGCAGAAAACAGGGGATTGTCACAAATCAACTTGTCCCTATTTAAACTTTCCAATTCTTCCCTTCTTTCAGAAGTGATCCAGTTGATTTTGATCCAGTATCGAAACCAGAAACTAATCAGAAGCAGTCTGGAGAATATTCTAAATGGTGTTTGCCTTTGCTGAGCTATCCTTATTTGCTCAGTGCTTACGTAATAGAAGTGTGTGATAATTCCAAAGATGCCAACCTAAAAGGCCTCATGAGATACTGCTTTTGTTTGTTTTTAGTAGAAATTTGCAGCCACCTGTTAGTAATAGATAGAAACTGTTAGCTTACTTTTGTTTAAAGCAAATCAGTCATCTCCTTTAAGTTCAGGTCTTCTGCAGTAATATTTGGTAACTTTGTATGTTATCAACTTTTCCTCAAACAGAGGTGCTAAGGTAGAAGACGTGAAGAAATGATTAATTTGTATACATTCTTTTTAGAGTAATGAGAAGGCTCCAAACTTATTTGAATGGGAGAGTGTTAGCAGCTTTTTGCCTTTTTGCATAGTGATATTTTAAAGCAAACTTCACTTGCATCCATTTGACTGATGTGTTATCATAAAACAGTCTCTTAAACAAGGGGGCTGAAAGCTGAGACTGTGCTCAAAAACCTTCTAGAGATCAAGTCCTCAGCACCATTCTATCTCTGACTACTTGCAGTTACAGAAATGCATTCACTTCCTTCCTTTTAATAACAGCAAAGATTTCTGTTGCATTTAAGATTTTTTGGACTGCATCTCCACCAAGATGGTTTTGCACCTGAGAGCTGGCTTAAATAAAAGTGCTTCCTTCCACCAGCTACTCCAAACACAACATACTGAACGAAAATCATTACAAAATATATCAATTATTTACCATTAATTTTTTACTTCATTTAATAAAAATCTATGAGAATACATTAATTCCTTTACCTACAGAAATAACACGTCCCACTTCATATTATTGTACTTACTTTTATACTACCTATACATTTCACAAAGACAATTCTAGTTTTGGAAGTTCTGTGTATCTCTGAAAATCTGCCATGAAAGTTTGGATTCTGATGGAGAATAGGAAAAAAGGTCAATATCTACCTACACAAAATCAGTGAACCAAAATAAAGACACTTGGAGTGTCTTTCCATCTGTGAATACATAAGATGAAATCCTCTTCCCTTCTCCTTTGAAAATGCAGCAGGCAAATTACTTGCAGTTCTGGTGTATTATGTGTGTGATGCACAACTTCTCCCTCTCTCTCTCTCACACACAAATGCAGCAGCTTGCAGCAGCCCCACTGTTTGTAGGGGTAAGAAGCAAATTCAATCTGTTTGGACTACACTTGTTCAGTCCTTCCTCACCCATCTTAAAAATGGTAACAGCCCAGATAGAAATTCCAGCTGAAACTCAGGGTATTGCTATCAGCTGGATGCATATTATCGTCAAAAGCAATCGGAGGGACAGACAGACAGTGAAAGGGTTCTGCCTTTCACTGGCCCTGATAGTGAGACTGAACTCTGTAATTCCTGTACTTAGTTCTGATGAACTTTTCTTTCTATTCAGTGGAAAGAATCATGGGTTGACCATAGGTAGAGCATCAGATCAAACAGATAAATGGTATTCAGAAATTGAAATTTTGTATGAAACATCATCATCCTCCCTTCGTGAAAAGAAAGCGATGTGAAAAGATATTTCCTGATGAAATCTCTCCAGAAGGCTTCTATCTGTTCTTATGTTTAGATTCCAAATTATATCAGTCTAAAATCTTAGCAACTGTATGTGCAAGCCATCTAAGAAGAGGACAAGACAATAGAATAGCACATCTCGCATGATCAGTCTTTCCAAATCAGAAAGTTCATGTTATCGAGACATAATTATTTTTTCAAATTTTGCTCTGTGTTAAGGTGTGCCTTGCAATCCCTTCGACAGAAGAAAGTTGAATTGCTATCCAGAATATGATTATAACTTCCGTACAGCAATGAACTGTTGAGACAGAGAGCTAGATTTTACAGTTAGCATACAGAGAGATTAAGCTGACTCAGGAACTAGTAACAGCATGGTTGCTCTAATACAATTAATTTAACAAGAAATAATTTGCTCTGCCAAGAAAAGCATCCCCAGTAAAACCATTTCCTCAGCACCCAAACTAGCTCATCCTAAGCCAGCTGGAGTTTCTTCTATGCTACTCTACAGGAAGTACCATAAGCATAACCATTCTGCTCTCTTTCCAGGAAACACTTTGGTCCTCATGCTAAAGAAGATGGCATGCTGCCCTGACTTAGAGAAGACAGGGATTTCAAGACATAAGTGAGAGCTTTCTGTGATCTTATTCTCTTAAGGCAGCTTGTTACTGCTTTGAAAGTTCACAATTTCTGTCAAAGCACTTTAGCCACGCTTTACGAAGAAAAACAGGATACATCAACCTCATTTTTTGTACATCAAGCTGTAAAGTTTTTAAAATTACATTTTACTTGACAGAAGACATTTTGAAATACACACACACACACAAAATTCAAAAGCAGAAATAAAGATTGAAAGTGGTGTGAAGATATGAATAAGGAGATCAGGTTCAATTATACTGAAGGAGTTAAACTGTGGCAGTTCTACTAAAATCTGATAATACAGAAAGGGTACACTTTACTCATACGTTTTTTTTGTTTTTTTTTTTTTAAACAGAAATACCTTTATATTTGGAGATTGAACTAGTCATAAAATCAGAAGACATTACTCTGTACTGGGCTTACATACCAAGGTTTGGTAGCAGGGGACTGCAGGTGGGCCTCTGTGAACAGAGTCCAGCACTGCCCCATGTCAGATCACAGCCAGATCCAGATGCTCCAAAGGGATCCTCTGCTGTGCAGAGCTGAACCATGACTGATGCTGCGTGTGCTCTGGGAGAGCAGATTTAAGAAAAGGAAACACTGCTGCACAACAGTAGCTGGGAAAGAAGAGTGAGAAATAGAAGAGAGAGAGCTGCAGCCACCAAGGTCAGTGCAGGAGGAGGGCAGTAGGTGCTCCAGGTGCAGAGCAGAAGCTTCCCACAGCCAGGAGAGGCCCACGGTGGAGCAGGCTGTCCCCATGCAGTCCATGGGCACCATGAGGAGCAGATCTCCACGTGCAGCCATGGACAAGCCCACGGTGCAGCAGTGGATGTGGTCTGGAGGAGGTACAGCCCACTGAGAGCTCAGCTACCTACCTATGTGAAACCAAAGCACAATGCACAATAATGTTCAAAACCCTGCAGTAACAGACTTTCTTCTGATGTGCAAGCTCACAGGTTTGTGTGATAAATTCTAGAAAACCTTCCCCTGCAAAGAAGTATTTCTGGTCTTACTACGTAAAAATTTCAACAAGCAGCCTCTAAAGAACAGGTCACACAAGGTTCTGCACCTGCAGACAATGATCTTTAAAGAATAATTGTGAACTGTACCTCCTACTACAGCCTGACATCTGAGACCTACAGGTCAAAGAAATCATGCCTTCCAATAAATAATACATAAGAATTACCAGAGTAAAGGTCCTTCATAACTTTTACTTTTTTCTGTGTCCATTGCTGAGTAAGAAGAGAGCCTGGAGAGAAAAATCTAGCAGCCTCAAATGCAGAAAGTCAGTGACTTATTTAGTTACCTTTACAAACTTTTTAGGTCATTACAGTTAACAAAAAATTTGATATTACTGATTTCCTCTACATATTAAAAAAGAAATGCCACCTCTTCAAATCAGTGTTTTCCTAAACCTCTTTTGGAGACTTAAAAAGAAGACCAAAAAAAAAACACCTTATGCAGATAGTTTTCTGAGCAATATAACAAGAAAGAAAATCTTAATTTGAGAAGGCATTTATCTCTGCTTTTCTTCTTGTTCATGAACCTCAGGTATTTATGGAAGAGTCACCTCTGTAATCTATCTGATCAAAAGACTTGTAAGAAAAGTTAGGCAAATGAAGTGAAAAACAAGAGTTTACAGAAGTAGGGGCTGTATGACAAGAGGAGCACAGTGCATCAACCCACACAGCACGTGGCCTTTAATAGAATAAGCCCTTGCATTCAGAAGATAAAAGAGCTCAATTTTTTTTCATAATACATATAATATCAGCACTTTTGTGTGACCTACAGGTCACAAAGAAGCTTTCCCTTATTTTCTTGCAACTTCAATGGAGAAATACAGGAAACATACTGCTATTAACTGTAAAATGTATAAATGTACTGATATTTAACAGTACAAAAACGGAGGGGGTTTCCCTGAAACATATAGTTTAACCAAATACTGCAAGTGTACCTGACCCAAAGTAGTGCATAAGTAATTTCTGAACAATCTATACAAGCGGTATGATCCTCTTGTCCCCATGGGAGGCCATTAATCCCCCAGGTACATCAAAATCTCCAGATTCTCTGATTATCAGTCTGGTTTGCTCCTTTCTCTGTTTTTCTTTTGATGAGAGAAGACCCACGGAAGATCTAAATTTCCCCATCTGTTTGACAACAGAGAGCAAAAAAGAGTAGACTCCATGAAACTCTTTCTTATTTGATACTGAAGAGTTGACATCTAATACTCCAATCTGAAGCAGCTAAAAGGCTTCTTCACTTCTATTTCTTGGGATGATAATAACAAAGTAAACTGAACAAATCTGTGAGAACCTCTAGGCCAAAGAATAGGGAGCATGGTTTTTCCTGGACTCAGTAAGAGAAAATGGAACATCACGGTCCACCCGCCTGCACTGCTAATAGAAAAATAGACCTTTGTTACTGCGTAGCCCTTGGAACAGTGACTAATGAAAGGCTCAGGTAGAATTCAAAAGAAAGTGAAAGGATATATTTACTCTCATAGGAGCACATAAGATTTATTCAGACTGCTCTGTGGGCCTAATTTAGGTATTATAGAACTCTCAATATATAATCCTGAGAGTTATTAGTACTGAGAATTTTGGAAATAGATTAGAAGAAAGATCACTGGCAATTGTGATGTGAATTATATGAATAGTTTTTAATTCTATATGAGGAAATATGCCTACTTAAGTATTAGATTATAAAAATACTGTCCGTGGAAACATGTATATGTCCTTACAACATGCAGTTATCAAAAGTTTTAAAGAAAGGATGTAATAACGATTTATTTATAATTCTCATGTGCCACAGGGGCATGCTTTCAGTTGGTTTAATAACATGGCTGATATTGTTAAAGGTGTACTGAATATTCATTGTATTTGACTGGATCGGTAGGACTTAATTGCTCTTTGTAAGTGACAGAACAAAATGGAGTTGCTTTCATTAAAAAAACATCTGCTTCTGTTGGCTTTTTCTTTGCAAAAACTTCTCATAGAGAACCAAGGACTGATTAAGCAAACAATATTTCTCAGAAGAAAATACTGCTAGCTAAGAAAATCTTCTTGCCTTACACAATTCGGTAGCTTAGTGTTGTAAGTACAAGAAATCGTAAATGTGCAGCACTGAATAGAAGGATAGATAGAAAAATGCCGACGAGAGATGAGGGAAGAACGACAAATGCGATTACCTTCCTGTTTATTATATCATTAGCAAATGTTTAAGTTATACCTTCTGCAATTTTATTAGTAACGATAAGCAAACTGAAAAAAATATACAGAATCTAAGAGGCTAATGCAGATAACTGAGCTGCATGTGCTGCTGGTTACTGCCTGTGAGAATTCTGGTAAAGTACAACCAGCTCCCATAACTGTGGCTGGATAGTGCCTTGATCTTTTTTCTTTTCACCTTGTATTGTACTCAGTATAGAGTCTTCAAAAATCTGTTCAATTAAATACATAGATCTTATTCTGCAGCTAACAGGGTCTATTTTTCAATTTATGGTGATTAGATATAATGCATAATGCTGAACAGGATGACAGATGGTTCTGTGAAATCCTGAATAAATTTTGGAATAAATTTTGAGTCAGCATCGCTATTCCAAAATACAGCTGCTGTTTTCACTAAATTACTGCTAATTCATAGTCACATATAACACAGTCATGGTTCTTAGAATGTCAGGTTATAAGGGTAATTGCTAATTGCTGATGTTCAAATGGCATAAGCCAAAGTGATCAAGTGTTAAATCAGACAACTTCTCTTATGGTACAGATTCAGGTTCCAATTAAGACCAAAAAAATCCCCCAAAAAACACACTCCTGCCTTTGTTTTTTTCTTTTCTATCCTTTTTTTTTTTTTTTTTTAATATTTATCTGAGGAAAAGAGGAGCTTAATGGAGGCTATGCATTCTGTTTCATACAAACTCTGTGTCAAAAAATGCTAGCAGAAATTTGACTTTCCTTCATTGCAGCTACAAACAGTTTAGGATATGTACAATGATAGGATGTTGCAACATAGAAAATTCTACTTAGATAAAGCAAATTAAAAATAATCATCTTGAGCATAGCCAAAGAGTGGACCAGGATGCCACAAAGGTTGGGGATTTTCCACCCTTGGTGACACTCAGAACTCAATTTAGGCTCTGAAGAGCTAGCTCTGGCTAGATGTGCTACCTACAGAAACCGATCTAGATGACTTCCTGAGCTTTTTTTTTTTTCCAATTTAATTACTGTATCAACCTATGAAAATGAAAAAGAAATTCAATAGTTCAGGAAGCATTAAGTTAATTAAACACGGTTTGCTACAGATTATGACTTAAGGTTGGCAGCCTGCTTCATTTCTAGCATTTTCCAAAATGCTCTGTGGCAAAACAAAAAAGGAAGACAGCAAAGTAACACTGACAAACTTTTTTTTTTTTTTCAGGTAAGCAGACTAAAAAGAGATAAAATGAGACAAGGACAGAGAGAATATAAAAAGGGGCGATGGTCCTACAGGAATGCAAAAGAATGACAAAGAAAGTATTATGGGACATACAAAGATTTAAGATGGCAAGTAAGGGGAGCAGGGAAGTTAAAATGTTGAATGTGCTGGGAGAATACAAAAGGATAAAATTTGAAATTAATCACAACAGTAAAAATGCAGATTATGTCATAACATAAGTAGGCCTGAAACACTTAAGAAATGTGCTGTGCACAGGTCTTGTACACACAAACAAGCATATAGGCAGACTGGAGAGACTGTCTATTTGAAATGCTTCACTTCTGGAGTATTAAGTGCGCCTGCATTATACATGACACCTTCCCTGAATCTTTCCCTACAGAAACCTCCATGTAAATACCCTAATACTAGATTTCTTAAGAGTTCTTTTCTATCCATATAGCTATCAAATCTTTCCTAATAACCAACCTTGGCAGATTTTTTTCTTGCAGATTAATCCAGTCCTACTTATTCCCATTAGGCAGAGATAATAACTGAACAATTTTCTTATTGTTTAGAAGAATGTCGTTGTGGCTGCAATTACTTGCCATTAATTTAGGCCCCTACAGGTGAGCTACATGTCAAACATTCTATTGCAGTCAATGGATAGTTGGCCAAATGAGTCACTGGAACCATGTGTAGATGGTTATATTAGCTTAAGTGGTGTCACTCTTGACCATATTGATTTCCTCGCCACTATCATAGGAGCTTGATATCTAACTCATATGTAAGTTCCTCAAGCTAAGAAGGTGAATCCTGTCCTGTATGTCCTTTACTTCTTCATTCTCAAGATTTTCTACAGGGAAAGTGATTATCTCAGCTCCTTAAATGCATTTTTTTTCCTGTAATAAGAGAAGTAATGGGTGGGAGGCACTGCTAAGCAAACGAAGTGAGTGTGATGGAAAATTCAGTCCTCCCCAGACCATAATTTACTACAGTCTTGCTAGGGTTGTTTAAGAGATTTGTTGGGGAATTTGCTCATGTGACTTTTTCTAAAGATACCATTTTAACAGTCTGTCTGCACCTTAGTAGCCCCTTTGGTCCGTGGCTTTGGCTTGCCTCAAACATTCAGCCTTCTGTTAATTTCTCCTCAGCAAATAAGCAGATAACTCGCACTGGCTGAACGCTGATCTAAATTAAGAGCAAGGGCTCCCTCTGTAGCCCCTGGAAAGAATAAGCAGTATTCGTGCCTATTAAAGACAAAAAGCCATATACCCAAATAGAAAATAAGCAGCTTTTTTTTTTTTTTCTAATTGAATTCATAAACATTCTTTTCCAGCAATAGAAAACCATTGTGTGGGCATCTTATTTAACCTATCCTGTGCATGATATCATTGGCATTTTTATTCTGCAAAGCTATGGAAAATGTCACATGCAGCATAGACATACTGCCATTTCTCCTCCTTACTCCACATTCAATTTTCAAATTAAAAAAAAAAAAAAGGCCAATATGTCCAACTTATATGTCAAAAGCATTGATGGAAACTAGGATCTTGGACACTGCTAAGCACTTGCGCTCCCGCTAAGAATCAGAAATGTTGTGAGCGCTCAAGCACACATCAGGATCTCAGCATATATCCTATCAAATGTAACAGAATTTTTGCCTCCTTATGAATCACAAGTGTGAACAAAGATAATTTTAAACCAAAATTCAGCTTTGCATGTTCTCTTCTGAACCACATATCTCAACAGATCATAAAATTTGATACTTCTATCAGAGCTGAAATGCTACATTTCAAACTTCTGCCAGTGAGAACTGTTTTAAGCCTGAGATCAAATGATTCTGGCTTGGGAGGTTTTGAGATTGGTTTAGTGTTTTGAAGGTTTTCAGATGTGATGGGGAGAATAAGAAGGTGTTTTTGCCTCTTCTTTACTACTAGTGTATTCTTACCCCAGGGCTTCAAGGTGAGAAAAGAAGAACATTGTTTCCCTATTTCTTATTCCTCTGAGAAGATGTGGGAGTGCTCCCTGTTCAGCTAACGCTTCCTTGTCAGATACCAAGTGTGCAAAACCCTTTCCACTTCTGGAAAATTTACTTTGTAAATTTTAAGATATTTCAAAGCCACTGCAGAAATTCTAATTGAGTTATGATGATGTTGTCAGACAGGGAAATAATGTTATTTGTAACGTATGCAAGATTTTTTTTTTCCTTTTTTACAAACAGTGAATCTTCAGATTATTTAACATTACAGTGTATATAATATACAAATACTTCATTTCATATGGTGCAAAACAAAATGACATCAGAGGCATTATGTTTGCTTCTGAGAGAGGGAGTGTCTCTGAAAGCATTCCCTTCTTTAAGTGGCCCTATAAATGACACTGGTGAAGCAGAGGCTCTACTACATGTAGCCACTTTGCCCAGATAGCAGTAGTCTGGGAAGGCAGGAGACTAGAAAATAGAGTAGGATGTGCAACCTCTATTGATCCACTACTGAGAGAACCAGAAACCCTGACAAATGGTATTTCTTAGAATTTCTATTTCAGAATCTCAGGGCTTTTCTCAGGTTATTAAAAAAACTCTCATCAGGAGAGCTTCTATTTCAGTCTGACATCTTTAGGAAATGAAGTTATATAATTGTACTGGCTGGCAACCTGTCCTTGGTAGGCTTGAACCTGTTGGCTAACTGTAACCAAATCTGACATACATTTTATTCTCCTGCAAGTTTTATGAACCATTGATCAAGATTCTACACAATATTAGTGAGTATAGCATTTTTTTTTCAGAATATTCCTCCAAACCTTTTATTCCATTGTTTCTTTCTTAAATACACAATTAGCCTAAAATCAATGTGCATCCTGAAGTAAAAACCATTTAAAAAGATATAATATGGGGACAATTTTGTTGTAATGATATATGTAGTGTGAATAATAGCACTAGTAGCACACTGATTGATGTAATAACAGGAAATTATTAGTTGATATCAGTGTAATTCAGAACCAAAAACGGCCCTTCATACAGTGGGTATCTATAATATTTAGTTCTATTTGACACTGAGCTGCAGGTGGTAAAAATGGGTAAAAGATACTCTCAGTGAAAATTGCCTACATTTTGCAGGAATTACAAATTGGGAAAATGGGAGAAAAACAATAGTAAAAGCTTTAGAAGGATGAAGAAAATGACCTTTCACTTATTACTATGGGTTTTTTTAAGAAAAAAAAAGCCACAAAAAACCAACTCAAACCAGAAAAACCACCAAATTTTCAGTTCTACATCCAGTAAAGAAGAAGCAAGTTCTACATATATGAAAGACCAAAATAATCCAGAGGTTTCTCAAAGACTTAAAGAATAAACTACCTTAAAAACAATACAGTTGTGTATCTACATGACTTTCAGATAAATGCAATGTCATCAGCTTCTGCCTCATTAGGTTAATAATGAGCAGCTAAGGTATCAAAAAGTGGGATAATACTGCTGCTCTGTGACACTGTCATCATTTACCAGCAAACTATCATTACATTTTTAGGTCATTGAAGCTGCTCACAGCCCTGTTGGCATCCAGAATTCCTCATTGCTCCTAGATACTCAGAGCTGTCAGTGTCTGTACTCTACTGGAAAGAAATGTATGCCTTTCCCACTCAGAATTCAACTTAGCCACAGGAAATCTTGCACTTCTGACCTCCATGCTCCGTTGTGGTAAACTTCTGTATTCAGAGTTAAAACACCAATCTTAAAAATCTACAGTTGTTTCCAATCTAGAAAAAAAAGTAACTCAAGTTGTTAGTGGCACTGCATGTCAGCGGTCCCCTTGCAAATACTGGAACAGACTCAAAGCTAGGCATCTCCACAGCTCTTAAAAGAATCAATTCTAGTTAGTTGGATGATGAAATCCCCCTAATAAGGCATTTTATTTTTGTAACATCAGAGTTTTGCTGGTATTACACCACCATATGGGAGACAATTTTGTCTTGTAACTCATCTCTCAAGTCTAGAATTCATCTCCACTACTTATATAAAATTAGAGATTTTATGTACATACCTGAAGATGGCCTTTAACAGTGTGGTCACACTTGATGCCACCTGGGAAGAAAAACTCATTTTTCATGAAACTGGACATCACTCTGTTAATACTTGTACTGTTTTATTTACTATATACTCTATCCTGACTATACAGCTTCAATAAAGAAATAGCAGAATAATTTCTTCCTTTTTCACTTATTATCTCTCAGTAAGCTCTACAGGGAAGGGAGCCCCTGTATCTCCAGCTCCTGCCAAAATATATAATCCACTTTTTTTTCAGTGTTTTTCCAGAACATTCTATAAACAGTCCTTCATAGTTGCTTATGGTTTTTGTCAATGAAAAATAAAATAGATCATATTACCACATCAATTGCATCTAAGAGAAATTTTTGCCATTCAACCCGTACTACCTTTGGATTTATCTTAGGATTTACCACTTCCTCACGAAATGAAACCAACAAATACTTCAATGGAGGAATTAGCATGCTGAAAAGCCATTTCAGTAGGTAAATAAACCATGTAGTTAAGCAGAAGGCCATTTTTGAAGCTAAGCTAGAAAAGGCAGGCTTCAGACTACATTCTAATTCTTCTCTCTGATCTGTGAGGTTTAGAATTCTTAAGGAAGAAAAAACCTAATAGCATTCTTGACAAGGAAAATTGTGGGAATGAGAACATCAATTGTAGGAATGACTGATAAAATTATTTAATTGACACTAACCTAAAGATAGATTACACAAAATGTATAATGGACAAATGATGGATTAGCTGCTTGAGTAAACAAAGAGGCTTTCTTTTTCATCTGACTCTAGTGAAGATGAAGAAGTCATTTTCCCCAGAAATTTGACAAGAAGATGCAAGAATTGTGATGCAAAATTGGAATAAAAAATACAGCTTAATGTACATTGTTTCAAGTACTTTTTACCAGAACTTGAAGAACAAACCAGTAGTCAAAGATAACAGAATTAATACATTTTTATAATACTGCTTGAATGCAAATTCAGACTTCGCTTTTATAATTTCTGTAATTATACTCAAATAACACAAAGAAAACACTTTGTGTCTCAGAGATGCTTCAAGTTTCAAAGAAGATTTCTGAGGAAATGTTAAGAGCTGAAAGCTAAGAAATCTCATCCAGAAGTACATCTTTGATAAAGAAAAACAACACTTCACAAAAATATTACATTGCTGTTTCCCAGATCTATCTATTCTGAATTATAAGGATAATGTGACAGCTGACAGAACATCCTCAACAAATGAAACAAAACATCAAAGCAGATTTATTGCTTCCCGTTTATGTGCATTAGCATTTAACAATTGTATAAAATAAACTTTATTCAAGCAATTTTAGATCTGGAATTCAGTGACAAACAGATAATTGCAATGCTATGGCTTCTGACGAAAAGTTGGAAAACAGAACTACGAGACACAGCTTCTGCCACTAGCAAGGAATACGAACATCATGCTACTTGAAGTAAAAATGCTACTTGCTTCTAAACTAGTGGAAGAAAAGATATTGTATTACCTGCTAGCAGCCTTTACTCCTTATCCAAGTTCACACACATGCTCTATGAATGTTTGCAAAGAGTATTAAGCAGCTTCAGAAAAATGAGCTGGCAGTATAACATTCTGTACATCATCTCTTAGGCTCTTCAAACTGAAATAGGAGTTTAGGGGACTTACACTGAAAAAATGTGACTGCTGCAGAAAAAATACGACTTGGCAGGGTATATTCCCTGACACTGGGAAGTGACATTGGGATCTCCGCCTTGTAAATCAGTTTTGCACATGCCTACACTGGCTATAAGATAAGCGAACTAGTGAAACTTCACAGGCTGCAATTAAGATGCTGGGGCATGTCTAGTCACTGGGGAGAGCTTCATTTCTACCCTTCACACAAGACCTTAAGGACAAGAAAAAAAAAGTGATATCTCAGGTACAAAACATTGCTGTTTTGCAGCCTAGGCAATGAACAAACAAAGAGAATAGATTTCTGACCAACTCCTGTGTCTCTCCATGCTCCAAAGTAGCAAGAAAGTACAATGACTGAGTATCTTTAGCATTATTTGCTGTGATGCTGGGGTAAAGGGCATGTGAGTCAAAAGGATTTCAAGGGACCACGAGTGCCTGAGGGAGCAAGTGGAGGGGTGGGGAGCATATGTGTGTGAAGTCTTTTGTGTTCCCAAAGGCAGTGCGCAAACACGGCAAATCTTGCTGGTGGGCATCACACATAGCTGTTTGTATTCAGCTCTGCTTCCGTAGCTGATTCAGTGAAAAGTGAGCTGAATTCAGCTCTGTCTGTTTGGTCTCCACTGATAAGCACACTGCAGCGCATGCCAGACTGCCCAGGACAGAGTTCCTCTCACTGCCAGCCTGCCCAAGGCCACCCTAATTATGGCTAATTGCCTGGACAGTTATCTCTCTGCAGCCTGCGTCGTGCTTCCAAAAGCCCCTAATTGAATTGCTATAATTTTTGCCCTTCCTAATGCAGTGGGTTGGTGAGGTAAAATGACCCATGGGAGGCGGGGGGGGGGAGGGCTCCGCAGCCCATAAAGAGCGGAGGGGACGAAGGGTGGGTGTGCAGAGCTGTGCCCGTGCACCGGGGCCATGCAGTGAGTGCCTGCCGGGAGCAGCCATCTGGACCGCAGCCGTGGGACATCCCAGCGTTTGTGGGACATCCCAGCATCAGCCGTGGGACATCTCGCCACCTGCCAGCTCCCCGTGAGACACCATCGTGACCCAGCTCAAGGTACTCAGTCCCTTCCGACCTCTCGGCCTTGTCTCACTGCTCCCCAGAAGGAATTGGGGTGTGGGCCCCCACGGGAGGAAGGCTCATCCCCACCCCTCATCAGTGGCCAGTTTGCTCACCTGCTATGCGGATCCAAGCTAGAAGCCAGGCAGCGAGCAACCTGAAGCGCTTACCCTGGTGCGGTTTCTTTTCAGATGCAGAGGTGTGCGGGTTTCCTGTTTCTGTCTTTAATCCTTTGTGCCACCCTGTCAGAAACGTTCGGACTGGTTTTATCTGTAAGTACTCATCTCCCATGGGGGTCGTTTCCATTGGGCAGCATCCATGTCAAAGCTAACAAGTGACAGTGAGCTCTGTCATGATGTACCCTGTGTTAAGAGAAACAGCAGTCAGACAAGACGTAGCATTCATATATTCGGGGCTGTTAATTAATTAAATACCAGGCTTTTGAATAATAGCTCCCATGTCACAAAGAATAAGAAACAAAGGTCTAGTTTATAGAGGAAAATTCAGTGGATATCCATCCCTGTCTGACTCAGAAAAGGTGGTATAGGTATGGACCTTTTTACAAAAACCATCACACAAATCCAAGCAACTAAAAGAAAATCCTACTTTTTGCTAAATGATTATCAGGAAATAACATAAACTTGAAATGCAAAGTCAAAATTGCTACCTCCAAATTGTGATTTGCAGTTTCATTTATATGATGTGAAATCTTCACAGTACGTGGATGTCAACAACAAAACCACTGACTGCATGGGGAGGAGGCAGGAGCTAGCAGTAGTAAATGCTTTGGTATTATTATATTATTATTATTATTTTTACCAAATTGATCTTATTTCAAACCTTCAGAAGACACTTCTAGTAAAAGAGCATCCATTTGGGTGCTGGTTACCTTCTTCTGTTCCGAAAGTGTATTTCACGCATTAATCTACTTGCATCTTTCTTTCTTCAAGGCAAAAGAAAAAAGGGGCTGGACTTTGAACAGTGCTGGTTACCTACTTGGGCCACGTAAGTCAAGCACTCTTTCTTGTATTATTTCAAAACTCAGAAGTTTTTTCTTGTAAAACTTCTCATTTGTTCTGTGCTACTCATTTACCTGAGACTGCAAAGACTGACTACTTGTTTAGATATTTATTGCGTGCCGATTACAGAACTGAGTTGCCTTAGACAATCATTGTTGTTTTCTGAAGAAGAGTCATGCTGTGAGTCTTTATACACAGATGCACATCTAGTCACCCTTTGTGCTACTGACCTGTAATTTCCACGTGGCAAATATTTCCTTTTTTCCCTTTTTCCTGGAAGTGTTACAAAACATCATAGCATCCTAGATATCAGAGGAAGAGTGACGTAATGTGAAATTCTGGCATTACTCAACTTATTTCAGATTTCAGTTAAAATCTGTTTGAAAATAGCTTTGTCACCTGGCTTTATTATACTACTATTAAAAAAAGTCCAAGCAAATTAAAACAATAACAAAGTGCAAAGTCACGGCTACAAATATAACAGTTTGTTGTGTGAAAAATACTTCAGGTACATGCTATTCAAAATACAGCCATACATACTGGTTTATAAAGATGAAGGATCATTGGATTATACAAAAAAAAAGTAGATTGTGTGTGCATTTGTAAGAAAATGTATGTACATTATGAGCAAAATGGAAATACAGTGCTAAGCTGTCTCAAATATCTGTCTTTTATCATTATTTCTGGTTAAGGTAATTACACTCTTTACCAACGTTTGTATATTCTCAGTCTCAGTGACACATGAGAAATGCTGCAGTACCTACTGTGACTCTCCATATATAGACCACATAAAAGGATATATAAAAACTGATTAATGCATCTTAAACTTGTTAACTGGCTTTGTAAATTTATGCCCCAAAGCAGATCTAACCAAATTGACAGATATGGAAATGTGCTTTTCAAATGACATTTATCTAAGACTGGGTAATAGGAATCATCCTCTGTTGCAGGTCGTATTGATCACCTTTTAATGATAAAGGAAATGCCCATTGCAAGGGGGAGAGAAGATGCACCAGGGGCATGTAAGATAGTTTACATGAATAATCTTCAAAAATTTATCTGCAGCTTGTTCTTTAAGTAAACACCTTGGCAACACTTTCTAATAACAGGGGAAAGGGTAGCAAAAACAACCTCCCAGATTACACTTGAACGTACAAACTTACGTTTTACTTAGAACTTTCACTGAATTCAACAACAGGTTTGACAAATATGTAGATGTAGTACAGGACTGGGTCTGTAAATGATAGAAATCATCACCACAAACGTGGAAGAAAGGTTATTTGACATTTTTTTTTTTTTTTTGTCATTTTGTATATAAGTATCCAACTAGTATTGATCGTGATCTTTTCATTAAAATCCATAAAAGGAAAAGGTTACTGCCAAGTCAATTAACTCCTCTGATTTCTAATTTATTTGTCAGATGCAGTAGATAACCACAGATCTTTTAATGACAAACATGGTTTCACTGGTAAACGTGAAATACAGCCTGATGAGGATATAAAAGCAGGTAATTAAATTCTGAAAGTTAGTATTGTTTATTTTTTTAAATGTCTTAATTTATTTACTGTCATTGATCTAATTTAACTGCTTAGATATAAGGTTACTCCTACACTTTTCCAAAAATCCCACTAAAAACTGGTGAAGAAGAAGATCTAAATTTCACCCACAGACCAGAAGTGTGCTTAAACACTTTGTTTCCTTGGGAAAAGTACTGTAATTGTATTACTTTAAAAGCAATATGATTTATTATACTTTAAATAAATTTATTTTTCTTTCTGTATACACAATTCAGTATATCAGACTTCGCCCTAGACACTCAAGAGCTCATTTTTGTCAGCAAAGAAGCGAGATCATACAGAACTCTTTTCAGTAGGGAAACCAACAGAAACTGGCAAATACTTTTTGATTTTGATATTAAAGCTGAAACCAATCGAATTAAAATCATGTGGCACTGCTTATGTTAGAAGATTCTCAATCATTTAAAATAAACTCTCCAAGTTAAGTCTCACAATGTTTCTATATTTAAGCAATTTGGATTATTTTCGTTAAAGCTGGGGAATGAGCTTTGTCCAAAAAGTATGACAAGTCAATTAAAGTTAGGTCAAATTAACATTTACCTCAGTTTTTGTGTTTTCAGGATGAATGCCAGTTTAGCGCTGGTTTGTAGTTATATATTAAAACAACAATACCAAAACAGGAATATTTCCTCAACATTGGTATAAAAATAATATTTTGCTTATCAGAACCAATGTTAAAGGAAGACAGCATTTGCAATCTAACAGTATGGGGCACAAAGCAATGCTGCCATTTGCAAATAAATCGCCAGCTCCTTTACAGAAATATATGATCTTTAAGAATTATGGAACTCTACTGCAGGAACTGCTGCATGCCCAAACTTACAAGTAAACATAACCAAACTTGTCTGGATGGGACCTAAAAATATTTATAACTGCCTCTGTTATTAACCATATTTTAGATGCTCTCCTGTTTCAAGAAATGCTGCAAGCTCTCCAGACAACTCTGAACTTGTAAGCTGTGTTAGTCACATAATATTAAATTGAAAAAAACAAAAACAAAACAAAAGAAACAATATCTATGAGCACATTTAGGAAAAACTTTAAACTCCAAGAAAATAACTTTCATTGCTAGAGTCTGAAAGTAACTGGCTATATGGAATCAAAATCCTATATACTCATAGGAATATGTGTGTATCTTCAAGTCCCTAATACACATATATATATATGCAATAAATATCATATTACGGATAAAAAACGGGTCAACTAAAGACCAGTATAATCATATTAATTATAATAAAAATCCATAACAAATGAGATCAGAATAAAAATTAAATAAAGAAAAATATTCAAATGAAAACACAAGTATTACTAATGTAAGAGTCAACATGTTTGTGTCCATCAAAAGACTGGAATCTAAGATATCTAGACACAAACTTCCACTCAAATTCTTAAATGCTGACTCTATATCAGAAGCCTTCCTCTCCTTAAAATTTCCCATCAATATTTTTCACTTGGGCTGCACAGCTCTGTCTGGACTGTATGTCACTACAGAAATGAATCATTTCTACTGTCATGGAAGAATTCTCCCAGCATTCACCTGCTGCAAAACCTGCCTTTCAGGCTATTTTCTGAGATGAAACGTGTCCTCAGTGATAACATCAAGGGACTGTATTTTCACCACTGTGATAATGGGCTGTGAGTCAGATTCTGCTGCCCGTCTCTTCTATATGTAGAGAACTAAAACACTCAGCAAAATTACGTAAAATCTGTTCTCTAATATAGAACAAGCTTCCGCCTTGTTGACAAAAAGCAAGATGTCTCCAGTTTTTAAGGTTTTTTTTTTTTTTTTTAATACACAAAACAAACACATTACTCATTTTCCCAAGTACAGTAACAAGCTTTGAGAACACTTGATTACTTGGGCAATTTAAGAAGTATCAAAAAGCCAACTTGCACAAGATTAAAGAGAGTATACAGTACTTGTTATATATTTGCAAAAGCACATCCTCCTGAGCCTTTAGGTAAGTCCCAGACTCAGTTGCTGGGACTACAAATCACTTCTGTATCACTTAGCATCTTACTGGGAACAAAGTCAGCCCTCACATAGAACTTTCAACTGTTTTGTAAAACTGATGAATTTGCTACATTTACCCTTCCATTTCATCTCAAGCTAGCAGACACAAAAGAGGGAGCTGAGGTCAAAGGATAATTCTCTTCTGCAATTGGGCTCACTGGTCTTAAGAATCATGACCATTAAGCTGTCAGAGTAGCTCCTCTGCAGCAATGGCATACAAAGGTGTGCAATTTCAATTTTGAGAATTGCAGCTGCATACCTGAAAGTTGCTTTGCTCTTCAGTGAAATGAGACATTCCATTTCAAGGATTTTTTTTCCAGATTGTATTTCAGGATCCTTATAAATTCAGACACAATGTTATATGCAATTAATAGATATTTTTACACCATGTTAACATTGAATAATGACTGATTTATTTTTTAGGAAATCTTGGAAGACCACTGGCTGACGAAAACACTGTGCGCACAGTAATCGAATTTTTGACTTACTTACATCTTAAAGGTTAGTGAATACCTTTTAAATCCAGTTATATTTAGCAGAAGCACTGAAGATCTTCTTCCGTCGGCCTTTCTCCTGTGACATTCAGTGCAAGTCTACTGCAGATTTGCCTTTGAACAGCATTCCTGGGAGTAAGGGTGGGAGGAAGGGAGAGGAAGTCAGTTCTACTTTAACATATCTAGGAATATGTCTGACTTCATGAGTACAGGCAGTCCTGTCAAAACGCAGGTGAATGAATACCTGACACAAGAGGTTTCTAGTACTATTTGATTACTCCTAGCACTGTGAAAACAATAAGTTACTATAAAATGCTATGGAGCCAGCATACAGATAGTTGAAAACAAAGTAAATACAGTCTGATTATATGCAAGTTATTAAAACAATTTAGTAACTAATTAAATAAAAGCTCATTTTACCGCCAAGAGCAGTTGGCTGAAATTTAGAAAAACCTGTTAGCAATGAAGAAATACATCTCCCTTTCTCCATGCATTCTACAAGAAAGTCACATCATAAAATTGCAAAAAAACATTAAGCTGCACTTTAGCAAACAGCTCAAAGTGCTGCTGGCAAAACTATGGGAAGTCACAGAACTCTGACAAGATTTGTAAAACTGAGCTTACAGCTGATCTTGTAAGAACAGTAGCGTCACTATATCATTAGGTAAAGAAGAAATGTGCCTGCTTCTGATTTTGTTCATTTTAATCACAATTCTGAGCATCTTCATAATTTTCTCAAAAAAAACTTTCAGGCAAAGAAAGATAACTTAATTTTTAAAAACGTCTTCTGCCCTCTTAAAACTGTCTACAAAGCATTTAAAAACTTAACACGTATTTGCAAAAAAGATAGCAAGGAGAAAAAAAGATATTTTCTTTGCAAATGATTGCGGAATTCTCTGTTTCAGGAAGCAGGCAATCTGTAACTTCTATACTTATATATCTTTAAATACAATGAATTATAAGCAATTCTGTGATAGGCATATGATGTGGAATAGTAACAAAGAACTAGGTGTTATATTTCAATTTCATTATATAAAAAGACATTCAAGGAATCTATGAGTTCTGTATATCTAGGAAACAAAACTCTAGACATCTTTGGCATAGTTTATTAAATGATTTGCATTCACCCAAGCAAAATAATTTTCACTACTGAAAACATCAACCTAATGCTTACTTAATCAAATCTGCATTTGTAACAAAAACTCTTTACAGCTAGAGCTAAAGGCCTGAGAGAATTCAAATATATACATACATTTAAAGATTATTAGCATGTATATTTACTGTGAATAAATAAATAGCTTGTTTAGTGTGCCACTGAGAAGGAGACCTAAACATTTATTTCCATACCCTGCTATCTGAGCCCAGGAAGCAAAAGAAATAACTGGATAAGAAGGGAAAGAACGCAAAACATGTAAAGTGTGAGAGTCCACTGTGATGAATAGGCTAAGACCTACTGACTTGTTGGGCAAGAAAATAAAATGCATCTCATAGAAATACAAATTATTTCTTCCCTGGGACGAATGAGGAAAAAAAGTGTAATGTAACTAACAGTATCAATTCCCTATTTAGGATAGTAATGCTAAACACCTTCTTTTATTCAGAAAAAGATGGTATTGTTATCTGTCCTCGGAATACAGGAAAATGGTATTGTCCAGATCATATAAAATGGCTTTTCCTTGAGATAGTTCTTGTATTCCCAGGTTACAAAAGACAGAATATTATCACATTATCCCTTAAGAGTAGGTATTGCCAAGACTTAATACAAACTTTTACACCAAATCATAACCTAGGATTTTGCAGGTGAAAAACATACTTTGATACTATGCTACTGTGGTAGAGAGGCTTTAACATTTTTGCTCAAATGTCACTTTACCACATTAAATATATTCATTTAGATATCTTCCTGTGGAGGTGGGGTGGAAACCCACTCATGGAATTCAGCATCAGGGAATGATGATAACTCAAATTAGATACAAATTTCTATCTATCTACAAGATGAAGTGAGTGTTTCAGTTAATATCATTATAAGAAACGCCTTAGAGATCACAAAAAAATGGCCTTCAGCTATTTCCTCTTGAAAATGTCTGCCTCCAGTTCTAAAGTCTTGCCCATGTAAAGCTGGATGTAGAATAGCACAGGACTGCCATTAATATTAAAATTTTTGAAGCTTGATACCAGTAGCATCACTACATCACTGTTATTTCTTAAAAAAAAAAAAAAAGTAACATTATTGTAAGAAGTTGTTAACATTTAAAAGAAAGAAAAATTTTATAAAGTAACCTATCAAAAGTCCGAAGATCTGCCTCTTACAGTTGACAGAAAATATAAAAAATGTATACTACTGAGATTGGATCATATTATTTACTTGCCAAGACTATTATGCACCTTACATATTTGTTAATTCATTTTTTTTTTCTTTTTTGAAGAGATGGGAGCACTTGACAATTTACCTTCTCCAGAGGAAACAAATCAGTCTTGAAGAAGAAAACATTTTTATTTTGTTGTAGTGCAAATTTCAAGTCAATTCTAAACAAAAGATCCAGAAGAACAGAAGATGAGACATATTGTTTTCATTAATCTGAAAAACAGTAAATGATGTTCTGCCTCTTTGGTTTTGTTTTTCTCTCCTGTAATGTTATGGTGTAAAATTTTGCCTTGGTAAAATTTTTCTGTAGGTAAATGATAAAATAAAAATAAACAGCAACAACTTTGTTTCATTTCCCTTTAAAGAGCACATGATAATTCATATGCAAAACCCAGGCTAAATAGTAAGATTATGCTGCATCTATACTCATAAAATAGAACATAAGTACTACATATGGAGCATCTTAGCTAACTGAGACACAGGAAAAGCTCAGTTTCAGACTGTTACCATCACACAGTCTTTTTAGGTCGCAGATCTGCTTGTACTTCCATGCTTCATGGAAATCTTTCTTCCTGTTCATTTGCTCATAGACACAAAATAAGCCCATGTTCCTTTTGCATTTCATATTAATCATCTGTAATAAACCAGTCCACAGGCTGAAGCTTATTTTAACACAACATAAATGTTGTAAGTTTACACAAATTGTATGTACAGTCTTCCTACTCCTATGCCATCACAAATACTGGGTCTGTACTCTTTAATTAAGAGACTCTACTGTCTACTCCAGGATTAAAAAATATTTTATGAGGTACCTTGAGTCCAGAAAAGCACTTGAAGACGTGTTTAATTCCTCTGAAGAGCTTTGATGCAGCAGGACCATGATGCTAGGCCCAAAAAGGGTAAATGGCATAGCAGAAATGAGGAAAACAGAGTATGAAGAATCTTATAAAGGTTCTTCACATTTGACTTTGACATTCTGTCTAGCACAATGAAATATCATCCTTTCAAAATGCTGTTGTCTGGAGCACACAGACTGACAGAAATTTTGCAGAACATTTTTACATAATCTGTTTTTCACTTTTATCGTAGCAGAGTACATTCTAGATGCCAAGCCATTAGTGACTAATCTGAAACCACAAGGCCATTTCACCCTGTCAGTCCATCTTTGCTCTTCCTCCAGTAATCACTCCAACTATGATTTAGTGTCTGATATACACCTTCTGAAGTACACAAAATATTTTCCATCAGATTCAATAGGCTTTTGGGAAAGCCTATTTTTTCCATACACTATCTGGTAAAATTATGGGATTCCAAGA
The DNA here is from genome assembly GCF_002078875.1 of Numida meleagris. Taxonomy (NCBI): domain Eukaryota; kingdom Metazoa; phylum Chordata; class Aves; order Galliformes; family Numididae; genus Numida; species Numida meleagris. The sequence goes on from NC_034414.1 coordinate 16,768,422, forward strand.
CATGAAAACAGTATAGTGAACTCCAACTTGTGTACATTAACATTGTTCAGTACTTTAAATTCATTTTTGCTAGTAATGTCCCTATTTCCAGTCATAAATTTGAACCATGGCTCATTAAAACCAAGAGGAACTTTTAGCACTCAGTAACAGTATGCTGCCATTTGCAGCGCTCAGTAACAATCCATCTTTCTATGGAAAAGTAGCTAAACTCACGACCAACTAAAAAGAACATAATCTAAGCATTAATTCCTTTTGAAAAAGGACAAAGAACTGAGTTCAAAATTAGAAAATAGTTATTACTTAAATTAACATACTGCCAAGCTCATTAAATTTGCAATGATCTTGTTGGAATGTCTACTTGAAATTCTGAAAATACAGATTACTTGAAATGCTGAAAAATCTCTTAGGATCAGGTTCCTTGCAAGATTTCAAAAACCGTCTGGGCACGGAGGTCCACAAGTTCTTACACACTACACTAAACTGTTAAATGTACCTATTACAAAAAAAAAATCCACAAAAGCTGCCTTTTAGCTGCCTGAAACAACTCCACACGCATGTAATTAATTATTGCCACTTTCAAACATGTTTTGGTAATAATACTCCAAAATACAGAGTGATGTGGATTTTTAAAAGTATTTCTTCATTCTCCAGAGCTTTGTCCTTTGGAAATACAAAGGGCCAGAACTGTAAATAAGTATTCTTCAGGGTCAATTTCAGTAAGTCTTATTTTATTGACGTTCTTATTTTATTTAAAGCATGTCTTACATCTCCACAACTCAGACTTAAATTCTGCAGATGGTCAGAATGACATCAACATAATCAGCCTCTCAAACAAATAACTGATAAAAAATGCCCTTTAAACTATAATTTGAAAGCCATTAGTTTTGTTAGAGTGAAGAGAAGACAAAAAGATTTGTTTCAGTCAAAAATTAAAAAACAACAACAACAAAACACATCTCCTAACCATTTTGTCTACGTTTCATTCACTTGCTCATTTCCCCATATCATATCCCACTTCTGTTTAGGATTAGATCAATCTTTAGTCTGCCCTAAAGATAAAAGCAAAAGTCTAAAAAATAAGTAAAACTTTGTTGCAATGTTTGCTAATGCAGTGAAATTATTTGGCACACAAATTTAATACTAAAAATGAACAGGAGGCTTGCATGATTATGAATAACTGGATAATAAAATGGAAGATGAAATTAAATGCTGATGCAAGCAAAGTAATATGCACAGAGAAAAACGACTATAATTTTGCATGCACATAATCATGGTCTAAATTATCTCCAGAAAAACAGCTTAGATTCATTGTACATGGCTCTCTAAAAATGTCATTTTTAAACCTCAGCAGCATTTACAAAGGCAAATGGAATGCTAGGAATTATAATGAAAGTAGGCAAAAACTTAAAACCATCACTATCTACCATTCCCGGCTTTGACACCAGTTGTACTGCTGGTCACTGCATTGAAAAAAAAGATAATGTAGAACCAGAAAAGCTAACAAGAAATGTGGTGAGCAGAGAGACTAAACAGGCTGTGACTCGTTAGGTGAAGAGATTGTCAAGGTGGGAGACTATAGACTTCCATCACAGTTGCAGTGCCCAGCGTATTTATTCCATACCGTAACCCAGGAATTAACGATTACCTAATAAAATGATCAAGTAACATTTTGGAACCCCACTCCAGAAAAAGGAGTACTTCTCCATGTGCTTCATAGTGAAGTTGTGGTACTGGAAGGCATTGCAGAGGACACATTGCAGAAACAGCTCCATTCAGAAGAAAAGTCCCTCAAAAACAGTTGGTCCAAATGAACCTACTAGCTCAGAAAGTCTAACAGGATTGCTCCTTAGAACACATTATCAACCTGTGTGTGCACAGAGCTGTAATACAGCCCTTGCAACCATGATTCGGGGCTTAATTAAAGCAGGGATCCTCTATCTGCATAGCAGCTGATGGTAGTTTACAAAAGAAACTTGGAAAATCCACAATTTTTAGCTAAAATTTATACAGAAATTATGACTGCATTTAACCAAAAAAGGTACAGCTTTAATACAGTGCTCCACTTGTCAGATAGTCTCACCAATTTTTGTTTAAATGCAGAGGAGTTCAATGCAGAAGAGGGTATTTCCAGATGGTGCAGTTGACACAGAACAGTCTATTCAGATTAGGAAGCCATTAAGCAGCTGACAGGGTACATGCATTTTCCCACCTGTCTACTCATGTAAAGGTCAGACTACAAAATTAGCATACAAAAATTAGATAGGAACTCAATAATGAGGAAGCTTGATACAGGAACTGACATAACTCTGCTCTCAAGTTTAATGTTGCTATAGTTGAAAGAAAACTACAGTCCTGTTTCATATGACTAGCACAGTAACTTTCCAAGCTAATAGAGAACTTCATGACAGTTAGCTCACAAAGGACTCTGACAATTTCTTAGCTGTTCTTTTGCCTTTCAGGCAAGGCAAGGAGATAGTGACGTGAGACAGTACATGAAGTAACACGTTAATAACTCACAGAAACAGCTATGGAATTATTTTTTTATGATTTCAGAGTACATGACACAAAAAAGAAGCAAGTTGGAAATGGGCACCATGGAATAGTTCATAATTTACCCAGGATATAAGTTATTTCAAGAGAATTCTAAGGCAAACATGATGCTTGAAAGGAAGTTAAGAGCTAACTGTTATTAGCAGAACAAATGAAATTTCACCAGTTGGTGAAGTTCATCAATAAGTTGCAGCTCTTTTCCTGTCACTATTTTGTGCCCTATCATTTAATTTTAAATCAACACAAATAATAACAACTCTGATACTTAATTTTGTGAGGAGTGAGCATGGGCTGGGGACAATGCATGACTGGACCAGCCACAGAAAACTGCAACTCACAGATCGATCTACTGCTCAGACACAGCAATAAGGTATATGAATGAGTATCTGAATAGCAGATGCTAAGGTAAGATACTTAGGGCTCAATATTGAATATCTTGGAACATAGGTTATTTGTTGCTTTGTGTGTGGAATCCTGCATCTCAAAGAACAGAGTTTTAAAAAGCCAGGACAGATCTACAGATGGGGATAATTTTATCTCCTTGCTTGCAAAGAGATGCAATTTTCTCAAATATTTAATTCCCAGAGCTCTTGAGATTCAACTCATATTTTCCATAATCTGTGGTATTTCTAATTGAATGGATCTCTAAAGATTTTCCACTGATTAAGTGAATATAAATCACAGAGCCTTTCTGAGTGCCAGGAGACATGAGCCTCGTAGAGAATGCCTCTCTGAGGGGAAATTCTAAAATATATTCTATCTAGAATCAGGACAAAAGCTTTTGTATGTTCTTGGAGGTTTTTGTTTGTTGGTTAGTTGTTTTTTTTTTCTTTGCTTCATAGTTTTCCATATATACATTGACTATCACTAATAAAAAATGAAATAATTAGTTCAGAATTGATTGCTTCTACAGTTTCCCTTCCAAAATGTTTATGAGGCCATGTTTCCTCGAAACAGTTCCAATAACTAAAATACAACCACTCAGAAAATAACTGATCTGATTTATTAATATTATTGGTATTATTTACATTTACCAATATCAAAGGAGGTATTTCAGATTTAAAGTGGAAGCTTTGATCATTTATGCTACCATAATGGCCTCAAGTTGCGCCAGGGGAGATTTAGGCTGGACATTAGGAAATACTACTTTTTCAGAAAGAGTGGTCAGGCCCAGGGAGGTGGTTGAGTCACCGTCCCTGGAGGTGTTCAAGAAACGTTTAGATATAGCATTGAGAGACATGGTTTAGTGGGGTTATTGGTGGTAGGTGGATGGTTGGACTGGATGATCTTGTAGGTCTTTTACAACCTAGCTAATTCTATGATTCTATGAGTTCCTATGATTGCCATTTATTCTTACTTCAGTATAGGGGAATGATATCATGCTTTCCTAAGCACCTTCTGCAGTTTCAGAGGGATGTTCTGTTCTCTTGGACTCCCATTCTGAAAGATCATAGATTTAGGAATCATCATTTTTTGGGTGGATTTCACACTAGCTGATCTCTGCAGCTACAAAGACCATACACAGTGTAGACTCCAAAGCTTTGTGCAAGAACTGTATGCACCACTTCTATACAGAAATCAGTATTTGGGGACCCTCATGCTAGAGAGCTTTTTAGGATTCCTTAAAGCAAATTCAGGCACTTAAACTTGAAGAGGACAGTTGTGCTAAGTGAAGATCTGAATCACCACCTGCTCTCAGCTAGCTGAAAGTGTGAGCCCTGGCTCTGAATTTAGAACAACCTTTTAAGTTAGGTATTTTTGAGAGCTTCTTGAAATGCAGGATACCTAGGCCCAAAGACTTAGAGAATCAGCAGAAGCAAGGTGGAAAAATAATCATGTTTTTAAAGTTCAGGATTACATTTCTTTGTATTACTTTTCTAAATGCAGTTTTTCAAATTATGCCTGCTTGGCTTTCTTGCTAGTTATGTATTTATTTAATGTTTAAAAATGCATTTCTATAACATCAGCATGTATGTGCCAAATCCTGGTCTACCAAAACTTCGTAAAGCAGTACTGATGACTTTGAGATAGGTTTACATATATCAGTTAAGATCTCACACATCCAAAGGAGCAGTATTATAATAAAATCTCATTTTAAAAAAATCTCATAATTTAGGATTAATATGATTTCAAAAATAAAACCTATAGCCATTCTCCTTCCCTAAACAGTTATTTTCCTTCCTGTGTGCTGCAATGCAGATTATTCATGAAATTGTTATTTTGTGCCTTCAGAACCATCTGATTCAATCTACTAAAGAAATAATACTCTCTCAGTATGTTTAGAAATATCCCCATACCATTAAATCTTAATTAGTTTTATGTAGCACAAACTGCATCTCTTTTTTTCCCCAAGATATTTACATTTTCTCCACCTTTTACAGCATTTCCATTTAAATTCCTCTTCCACCACACATTATAGACAGTATTTTATCCCTCATTACAGCACTCAACATTTATTTCCAGATTAATTTTGGTTAAACATTACAAATTTGTTGTGTCAATTGTTGTCTAGATATCCTTCTCCCCACTCTAGTTATCTATTAGCATAACACATGCTAATTACCAGTAAGCTATATTTGTGACAGCACTGGCGAGCCAGGTGTTCTTTACTGAGTAGAAAGCAGATTTAACACATTTTTCTATGATCCGTAATAGCTGTTATGCATAGGCATTGTTCTTTTCCTCAGTCACAAAAAGGCTGCTGCCCCTTAAGGAAAAAAATCTCTCTCTCTCTCTCTCTCTCTCTCTCTTAAGACACACTGTCTTTTGCAAATTCAGAAAGGAACCACATCTGCAAACAGGCTTGAGACACATTTCTCAAAAGAATCAAAGCAATAAAGGATTCAAAGAACACCCTTCACTGACAAAGTATCCAGTTAGACATAAGACGTGACTGTGTTGGAGTCCCAGTAGTTGAAACCTGACAGAAGCTTGGGTAGATGGGGTCGATAATGCAGATATTGCATGATTTCCACTTGAAGACAGAAATGATTGGGCACCACAATGCTTAAAACTTTGCTAGAAAACAGAACATGCATCTGCTGACAATTATACTCTTATGCTTCAGAGTCTGGAGAAAATACTTCTTTTGCTGAACCTCCATTTCAGTTTACAATAAAAACATACCGACTCACACCTTATTAAAGACTCCACAAACCCCGTAAGAAACACCATCCAGAGGGACCTTGATAAGCTTGAAAGGTAGGCCCATGTGAACCTAACAAGGTTCAGCAAAGCCAAGTGCAAGGTTTTGTACTTGTGTCAGTGTAATCCCAGGTAACGTATGCAGACTGAGAGAAGAACTCCTTAAGAGTAGCTATGCTGAAGAATTCGGGGTCCTGGCAGATGAAAAACTTAACGTGAGCCAGCAGTGTGCACTTGCAGCCTGGAAGGGCAACGGTATCCTGGGCTGCATCAGAAAAGGAGGAGCCAACAGGGGAAAGGACGGGTCTGTCAGTGGTGAGGTGCTGGCACAGGCTGTCCAGTGAGGTTGTGGATGCCCAGTCCCTGGAGGTGTTTAAGGCCAGGTAGGACGGGTCCCTGGGCAATCTGATCTAATACTTGATCTAGCAGTTGGCAGCCCTGGGGTTGGAACTTGATGAACTTCTGAGTCCCTTCCAACCCAAGCCATTCTATGATAAGGCTTTCCAGAATAAAAGGTTTGAGTTTTAGACTATATAGAATGCATTAGGGTGTTCTGTGCAAAATGCTTCAGTTCCATAATTCCTGTGCATTCAGGTGAAAGCATGTGAAAGCAGACCGCAGTATTTGGAAGTCCACCACTTCCGAATGTAACAGCAGAAGAGCTATATGGCCGCAAGGTGGAAGTGTTGCTCTACTTGAAAAAAAAAATCATGTATTTAACAGATTTTAATCAATGTAAGTGTCTGATTTACTTAGTGTTTTGTTTCTATGTGGAATTCTATGTGCTTGCTAACGGAGCAAAATACAGCAGTTGTGGTTGGCTGCAAATTGTTATTAAAATATTTTTGTATCAATGGGACAAATTAAAAACATCATTGGCTGAAAGGCAATAAAAAAATACAAGAATGCTTTACCTATGTGTTTCAGTGAGAAGTAATAGGGGAAAAACATACATTTTATAGTATGAACAGGGAAGATTCAAGCAATATTCAGAGGACAGTATAGTCACTATTTGCAAAAATATTCTAGTTAAGAAGCAACACAGCAGCTTCCAAATCTTCTTAGTGAAAATCTCACATTGTAAATAAGATTTCCTTTAAATCTGTCATTGAGTGCCTTCATGTGAGTACAGAGAGCTACAATATCTTGCTGATTAGATAACTGGTTTACATACTTTACAGAAAAAAGAAATTGCGCAAAAAAATCAAAAATGAGGTCTCTTGAAAGGTCAGTGTAAAACAGTCTGTGCAGAGCCCTGGGTGTAACACAGCTGCTAGGAGGAAAGATGTAACTGGCAACAATACAGCTCTCAGGACTGCTGAAGCAGGATGTCAACAGAAAAAAATTGCACAACACTGAAAATGTATTTTGCATTCATTCAAAAAACTGAAGTAGGACATCAAGAGAACACCAACAGCCCTCCAAAGGGATCGCTGGACACTGCTTTGGGGAGGAGAGTGGCTACATACAGCAGCTTTCCTCTTCAACATGTCTCACAACTTGGTCAGCTGAATGCAATCATATCTCGTTTGGAGCCAAACAGCACCTTAAAGACAGCTGTGCAAACAACCCACCTTAACTGCACTAAATACACTCTATTTCTAAAAACATTGTGAGCACAGCCAAGAGTCCTGGGACCCTAGCAGGACAGTCTGTCAGCAGAAAGTAGGTTTGCTGATGAGACAGAGAAACTCCAAACTTAGGCATGGCTCCTTAGAACAGTGATACCTTTGGTTCTCTGGATTCTGTGATCTGCTGTTCTCCAGCTAAGGATTTATAGATCTACTTTTGTAAATCTAGACACTAACAATAGCACATAATCAGGCTTTAGTTTCAGGGAACCATTTTGCCCTACGACTATCTAGTAACCACTGGTCTGCCAGATTTAGACACAGTGACAGATTACAACAAATATTTTTTAAAGCAACGTTCAAAGCACACTGAACTAAATAAAATAAATGGATGGCGTATTGCAAAGGTATGAAAAACATGAATGCCCGCAAAAAGAGAGGATATCCAGTAATGAGTGTACCAGGAGCATGGGAGTAGGACTGACTTCATATTTCATTTGTAGAAATGAAATATGTAGAAACAGTACAGAATCAAACTGGCCTCTAAAATTGCCATTGAATTCTTTCTCAAAAATGACTTACAAATAAAAGTAACATGACACTTGTACAAAATGCTGCATTTGTGTTATCTTTCTCATTACAGAAAAAAAACATCAGCATACTCTCAGTGTTCAAAATCACTAGAAAAATTCTAATGTGATATATATGTGTGCACATATATACAATTGATCTTAGGGCAAATTTGAGCGTTCCAAATCATGAATTTGGACACAACTGGTTTTGAAGCAGTGGATCGATTCTGAGAATATGTCTGGTGTCTAATCATTAAGAAAAATTAGCAGCTCTGAAGTCTATAATGAATATTATGGAAATTTTTTACTAAAACATTGCATAAGTCTGTGGACTCCAAAAACACATTGGTATTAAGGTTACATGGGAAAAAGTGAATTTCTAGGAAATGGAGGTGTGTGTGTATGTATATATATATATATGCACAATAGAGGTTATGACCCATGCAAAGTGACACTTCATTTTTAATCATTCACTTCAGCAACTATTATGAGGGGAAGTAATTTTATTACTAGGTTTTACAGACTAAACTAATAAGAAAAAAAAATTCTTGAGATTTAAAATTTATTCTAGATCTGTGGGTGCAGCTATGTGAGAATTTGGACCTTTAATTCTTCCATTCTGCTCCAATAATTGCTAGCAATGGGACACCTTACAGCATAGTGTTCTACCAAGGGTGATTCAAGGGAAACAAAAAATTATGAACCTAAGTTTTATCAGCATAGATCATTCACTACTTCGGAGGCCAGTCGTGCAAATCCCTTCCTTTAAAGTCAAGGCACCATCTGCACAATTAGAGATTATCTCAGCTGTAAGTATCAGAACCAGGCCTCTTAACCTTGACTAGATGATCTCGAATGATTGCATCAATTATCTGTGATAATTCAGTGATTGGACCATGTGATCAGTAGTTCACTCATCTTCTATCTAATTCATGGTTAATGAGTGCTCTTCAAACACTCCTTTACCATTGGGAATCAGTTCATAAATCACCCCCTATTCATGTGGGAGTTCACTGTCTGAAGAAAAAAGACTGTGTAATGATGTGGTTTTTATGCTTGTCATCTCTTCAGAAAGGAGCAGATCTGTGGGGGGAAAAGAAAGCCACAAAACAAATTACACTACCTTGCCCCACAGCACTTTCTTTTTTTTCTTGGTACAAAGAGATTCTCACTTAAGTATATAACAGGAAAGCAGCTAGTCTCCTTTTTCACAAGGCATTCTGCCTTTTTTTCCTCCTGTTCTTAAAGAGTTCACATATACTGTTTCTCTCCAATCGTATTTTTTCTATTGTAAAATTTAATTATCATCTTCTAACTTGGTTTTCTTGCCCTTCTCCAGACCTCACTGACCCATAAAGAAGCCTTGATTTTAATCAGTTTAAGTACTAAAATAAATCCCTACCTCTTCTTATAAAAGAGGTAAGAATGTAATGGCTTCTACACAGCTGAACAGAGGGAAAATAGATTACATGTGCTGTCCAGAACTTGAGTTTGAACAACAGACTGACTTCTCAGTTCTCATCAGGACCAGCTGTAGCATGAATAAACTGCTTTTAGACAGAGCAAGACAGAATAGACACTAGTACTGGGCAATAACCATGCAAACCAGTACAGTAAGGTTAAAGGATTTACTTTCAAGAATTGTAGAAAGCACAAATCTCCTGGCCCATCAAGCTCAGTCCTCTGCTATTGCTGGCATCCAGTCTGTATAAGCCCTTTCCTACATATCGAAGTATCAGACTGTTAATAAGGATAAATTTTTCTGTCATAGGGGGGACACTCTCAAAGTGAAGTGCAGTTAAAATTTTCAGTCCTGTCATGTTGCAGAAGCTTTCCAGCAGCTCAATAGCAGAGCTAAGTTGCACATGAAACCAGCTGGGAGATAAGGATAACAAGAAGGTAGAGAGCAGCCAAACACCAAAAAGGGCACAATTTCACAATATCCGAGCAAGAAGGGCAGAGCAGGTACAGTGATGATAACTAGGTTCAGCCAACAGTCCAGACTGCCAGACAAGCTTAGAGAGATGAAGCAGTCTGAGATAAAGAGAGATAAATACATTTTGTGTGTCACAGTCAGGGTCAAACAGGCTTTGCAATGGCTGCAACATAGATTTAGCAAATGACTATGTGTGAGAGCCTCAGCTGAAAAGCTCCTCCCAAGTAACATGTTTCTTCTATGTATTGAAAGCAGCCCAATTCACAGGAGTGTTGGGAGGATGCACTCTGGGCCCTGACACTAAACAAATCTTGACTTCCTGTGGTACTAAAGTTTTGTCTACATTGTGCAATGAAATGCTGTTCAGAGACATCTGCTCCTCACAAGTGAATTAGATCTGCCTCTCAGTCCAAGGATTTCTGCATAGCCCTGCTGTGTGCTAAGGAGGGATAAGCAGAACTAGTTACGTCCCTAGAAATCAGTGCCACAAGTAGATGAACACAGAATCCAAATGGCTAGAGCTGCCTACTTAATATTCCTCATTATGGCCATGCATACTCAAGGTAAGCTATGTGAAAAAGATTAAATCAAACTATAGATTTGCACAGTTCATTCAAAATGTGACATTTCTGACAGAGATGAAAGGGGCTATGGGTGCCCTCAGCTCTTATATCAGCATATAATATATGCTAATATATTCAGCATAGACAAATGCCACATCTTTCTTCTGCGCAGTGAATACATTTCATATTGTGTTACATATTAGTGCCATTAGTGCTTATTTGTCCTGAATGGTCACCACAATACAGATGTTCTGAAATAGCTAGCTCACAGAAACCAATCTAGAAAGTTACATCTTTCTTTGTCATAACTCATGTGATGTTCCTTTTGTATTTACTGTAGAGTTTATCAAAATCCAGTCAATTCAGCATTAAGAATAAACTGAATAAGGCAGAAAATGATTTATGAATGGGTACGAGGAACAGCCTGCCAAGACTCTTGAACAGTTAAGCTAGCATTAATGTGTGGATGTGAATAAGATTAATTAATAATAAATGATCAAAGCTATGACTGAATGACATTAGGGAAGCTTTCTTAGTCAAATTGTTACAGATTTCTTTTGTTTACTTAGGAAGAGATGGGAAAGCAGAAAAAGAGGAGTCATCTGTAACAACAGTGCATCTATCCCCTCCTGAAACTCAGAAGGAAGTGAGCGGGAAAATTCTTTAGAGCTTGCAGAGGAAGATAAAGGGATCTATATTATAGAAGGACACCTATTAAAGACGCTTGGTCAAGGAGAGGAGACTTTGTGCAGTACCTCACTGAAGCATTTAGAGGATTGAACACTATAGCAGTGAGATCTTTGCCTGGTGGCACACAGGAAAACAGGATGACAATTCATCAAACAGCTAGAGTGCAAAAGGGACATATTTAAATTCAAAAGGGGACAAATATGGGAGCAAGTGACTTAGATTCATACAGCTGGAGGGGACAGTTAGAATGTAGTAAAGGTAAGAGCAATCACAGAGATCAGTCTTTTAATGAAAGGAAGAGAAAGCCCAAGCAGAGTAACAGTACCAGACATCCCTGGGATCTCATAAGTGGAATTATTTCTGAATATTATCTATGGCACAAAAGGAATTATGTTACAAGCAAACAGTAACAGGCACTGTATTAAATCCTCAGGAGCAAATTAGCCACAAACAAGGGAAAGGTATTCATACAACTTAAGTGCCTCAAATCTTGGGCAGGTAGGCGTGTGCACGCACATGTTTGTCCAGCATGCAGAGTATTGTTCCAGTCACTGCAAATATGAATTATGCTAACAGGAAAGCAAACTAAAAGGAAATAGACTTGGTGAGGTATTCTAGATCCTTCATTTAAAGAAAACACACTAAATTATCATCTTCTCCACAGCCATGATTGTCAAAAGCCTACTCTAAAAGGAAATATCAAACATTTTAGCCAACATGATGCTTCCAAGAGACAAGCCTCCAAGGAAAACAAGGACAGCCAGCAAGCCAGCACAATCAATACAGTTTGCAAATCAGAGGCCTTTATCAGAACCGATACCAGTGAAAATCTTGCTAGTTTAAGTGAGGTCCAAGTCTGACCAGAATGAATAGGAAAGTTGATTTTGCCTTGTTTTGATCCAACATACAGCAAAGTAGGACATGGATAGCATGAATATCTTCCTGATTTGAGAAAGCTGCTTGAGTTAATAGAGAATTAATCTCCATAGCTGTGAATTGTCTCTAGTTTTAATGATCCAATTCACAGTAAATTTATGCAAAATATTCTCCAGCGTTTCTGGAGAATGCACGTAACACCTGCTTCCAAGTTGACATTATCTGTCCCATAAGAAGCAGCAGAGTACATGAAAAGTCACCTGCAACTCTTTTTTTAATCACCCATAAAATAGGAAAGTCAGACACCAGACTTCATCCCTTCAAAGACTGGTTTATGAAATATCACCCTGTTTGTTAAAAAAAAAAACAACTGCTCAGCAGCCATAATGATCTTCCACACAAAGGAGATGGAGCAGTCTGTTTATGTTTCTTCTCTATAACCCAGTTCCCAGAATTCTAAATCATTCTATTAGTTAAAATGATTTAAAGTTTCCTCTTGAGGACATGATTTTTCTCTTTTAAATTTCCTGAATTCATATCACATTCATATCAAAGAAGGTGTAGAATGTTAACAATTAGACCTTAAGCGTTCTGCAGTGATGGTCTCCAAATTTCAGTACTTTTTTTTTTTGCCTGAAATTTGAAAACAAAGCAAAATGAAGCAATTCTCTTTTCTATTGTTATATATAAAATGGAAAAAAAAAAAAAAAGGGTGAGTGGATACACAGGAGAGGGAAAAGTTGAGATACTGGCTACCTTCTTTGCCTCAATCTCTACTAGCAAGACCGGCCTTCAAGAATCCAGACGTCCCCCAAGAAGAGCAAGGGGAAAGACTGGAGGAAGGAAGATGTATCCTTGATGGAAGTGGATCAGGTCAAGGAATACTTGATCATACTGGACAGTGCATGGACCCCGATAGGATGCACCCCTGGGTGCTGAAGGAGCTGGCAGACGTCACTGCAAGGATACTCTCAATAATCCTTGATTGATTGTGGCCACTGAGAGAAGTGCCCAAAGACTGGAGGAACGTAGTTGTCACTCCTTCTTTCAAGAGGGCAAGAGAGAGGAGGAGGAGAAAAACAGGCAAGACAGCCTCACCCTGAACCTTGGGAAGGTGATTGGAACATCTCATTCTGAAAACCTTTTCCAGGCACAAGAAGGAAAAAAATTATCAGTAGTAGTCAGCATGGATCCACCAAGGGGAAGTCATGCCTGACCATCCTGATAAGCTCCTGTAATGAAATCACCAGCCTGATGGATGAGTGGGGAGCAGTGGATATTGTCTATCTGGACTTCTGGAAGGCCTTTGACACTGCCCCAAAAGATGCTCAAAGAGAAGCACTTGGAGCATGGGCTAGATGAGCAGATTAACGTGGACTGAAAACTGACAGAACAGTCGGGCCCAGGGCAGCAGTCAATGGCACAGAAGTGTATGCATTCAAGCAATCACAATCAGATCTCATTCTTTCACACTGTGTTCCTAATATTATCAAACAGAAAAACAGGAATCTTGTAGATACTTTATCTTCCCTGCACTTCAGTTTTCTTTTACTCTGGACAAAATATTTTGCTATAGTTCCTAGCTTCGATTTCATATACAGTATAGAGAAAACCTTTTATTTTGTGGTAGAAACACGTTTCCATTTTGGAGAGTTCTATAAGAGTAAGAAGTCAATCTTTACTTCTTCACATATGTAACACTGTAATGCTATGGAAAGCCCAGCAAAAAAAGCAGAGTAGCAAAGTCCTAGGCTGCAGCTAATAAGGACTTGCTCAAATGCAACAGCCATAGGCACAAACAAAGGAAAGAAGCTGCTTACCTTTGGAAGGCCTCCAGTAGGCAGGGATCTCCAGTGATCCCCTTCCCTCTACTGCCAACCCTTAAATGAGGTCTGGGAAGGGGTGGATCCTCGCTCCACCCCTTCTGATCACTCAGGCACATTGCTTGCACCTGAGCTCCCCTGGGATTGCCCTGCCTTCCCACCAGGTGCTCAATCACTGGTTCAAGCTGTGACTTGCATTTCCCCTACAACACATCATTATTCAACCTAGAAATCATAACAAAAACAGCACAGTTACTATCACTGATCCTATGTGATCAATGGGGCCGGTTTTAACAGAAAAATATTACTTTCTTTATGAATACTACAGTTAGGATAATCAAATAAATGTCATTGTTTTTGAAATCAAATGATTAAAGGCCTGAAACTGGAATACCAAAAGTGAAAAAAGGTACTTTTATGTAATGAGCTAGGGAGCAATAAAAACAAATGAAAAACCAAGTAAATTCGTGATCTAATGAGAAGGTCATGAAAGTAAATAAAATCTTTACAAATACATGAATTCTATGACATCATATAACTTATAAAAAATGAAAACAAGAAGAACATGACAGAAAAATACACAGGTAGTAGAGTCAGTAAAGAGAGGAAAGTTCTTCAGTTGTTTGCTGTAGTAGAAAACAGGACTGAATATTGCGATTTCATGTATGCACCACCTACTAAGAATGCTTGACATTTAGTCAACCTGTGGTTTTTTCTTTTTTTTTTTTTTTTTCCTTTTAGGTACAGCTTGTTTCCAGATCTCCTGGGGCCAAATGTCATTAACTACTCTGGTATAAAAGAGCCTGACATAATTTCTAGTTCTAATCACAAAAGGGGGGTAAATACTTTATACCTAATTCTCACAATTAATCTGCATGCATACATTATTGCCTTTAAGACAGCTGTAAAGGACCATGACCAACTGAACTGAGATTTGTGCATTTTATCATCTTCAGCTACTTCAGCTCTTCGTAGGTGAAAAAGTAGCAAAGCGAATCTTTGACTGTATTTGGATGATAGAAGAGACTGACAGCAGACGTGATAGAATGGTAAGAAGTTTAGACCGCATGCATGCAGCTGTTTATAATATTCACTGTTCCATTTTGCTAACTGCACCAGGAAATAAAAAAATAGCTAACATTGCTTTTGTTTTCTTTCAGAAAACTAAAGCTGTTGTGCTTTTTGCTTGTGTCATCTACATGGTTTTTCTTGTAGTTGAAATCAGGTGTGCTCCAAAGGTAAACAGTGTTAAAAATGTCTTTACTGTTTAAGAGGTTTTGTTTCCGGTAAAATAACAGCCAGTTTCTTTCTATAACTTGCAGGGTAAAACCACAGTGAGAAATTGGGGCCCACAGTCAATTCTATATCTCAAAGGACGCTGTAAGTTGTATTCAAAACCTGTTCTTTGTACAATGAAGATAGACGCTGATTTGGACTAAGAAGTTAAAAATTTGCTAATAGATTTTTAAAATGCCACTGAAAGTCAAAGCATGTTAATCAAATTGCTTATGACATGACAGCTATGACAAATGAAATAATGCAGATCAATATAGTGTATTAGGCAATGGCTATAAGAAAGTTCTTGTAAGTG
Source organism: Numida meleagris (assembly GCF_002078875.1). NCBI lineage: Eukaryota > Metazoa > Chordata > Aves > Galliformes > Numididae > Numida > Numida meleagris. The sequence goes on from NC_034414.1 coordinate 16,783,738, forward strand.
TATTTGCATTATACATAAGTTGTTTTTAGCAGACTTATGTTTATGGCATAATATTTTACTCAGATATATATTCTTCTACACATGCCTCTCATGAAGAAACCATGCAGTACTAACTGCAGAATTACAATATACTTAATTTGTGGTAGTTCAATGGCATTGGGCTTAAACATACTATTTATCTTTCTGCTTGTATTCAACCTCTCAAATATAAACAAACAATATATGCCTTTCTACATGCAAACCGAATGATGCATTTTATTGCAGGGTTTTAAACACCAGTTCTGATTATTTTTAAGGCTAGCTAGCAAATGGGTGTTTTGCTTTGCATAAACTTAGAGGAAACTTTACAGTAAGCAATCATCTCTTTATACTAAATAACCAGAAAAAGACAAATGCTTGTGAGTAATAAGTGAGAGGAATGTGAAGTTTGCTTCTGTTTGCCAACAGAATGTCACTGAGTAGGCAGCCCTTCTAAAAATATATTTAAAAACAAGATGTTTGAATTAATTAGGTACTTGAAGAAGAGAGGCTTAATAGTGCACGTACTCAGTATCTTCAGATATTACTCAGGTGACATTTGCTCTAGAGATTGAGGACTACAGTTCATCTACTCTTGACTTCCAGGATATATGTACAGTATTTACTGAACAATTCAAAGAGTGATAGATGGCCCAGGAGTTCTTTGCTGTAACACAGCATGCCCTCTGATTTTTAATTTCTGAAGTCTGTCTGGCTTAAGGAGTTGCATTCTAGGCTAAGACAGCATTAGAATTATCTTGAAGTGGTTCAACTTGAAATCAAAATATTTCTGAGATGTATACACAGTAGACCTGAGGTAAATTTGTTTTTAAGTCACTGGATTATTCCCTAAAGAAGGAATTTTTGTGCCATGATCACATCATTTTCCAAATCTAAATTAGTCAGAAGATACAATCATACAAATAGCTATGTTGACCCCACCTACAATCTAAATAGAGGATGCAGACCGAGTCTCTTAAGCCACACCAAAGTACTGGTCAAAACCATTGTACATTGAAGATGGGAAGGAGTTGTCATTAAGTAATTGTGGTAGATGTTTTAATTGTTGCTCACTGTATGATTTTGGGAGATGCATTCTGGATTTTTCATCTCTATTGTACATACACAAGTGACAGCAGTACTTGAAGAGCAAGAAACTCTGACAGGTAAGATAGACTTCTAGTTCTAACCACAACAAACCATGAAGCTGACTTCAGGTTCCTAGACTGGATTCCCCCTCCCTCCCCCCGCCCCAGAGTAATTTGAGTTCTCCCATTCTTTCCTCTCCATATCTATACTTCTTATAGCCATTGTGCAGAATGTACAGATGTTTGAAAAGGGCAGCATGAAATGATCTGGCTGACTATATTATGCAGAGAAACTAAGTGAGAGCCAGTGCCTTGCCTTTTAAAGTCAACGCTGGTGTTCTGTAGGAGCTGCACAAATATTCCTCTGTCTAGATCTGGTCTTCCTCATACACACAGTAAATGTATACCTGTTGCTTTGAACTGCAGGCTGCTGTTGATGCAACCATTTTTCTGAATTGTGTTTCTCTCTCATTTATCACTAGATGGCAGGAGATATGCCTCTGATAACGATGAACAGTATTACAAGCTTAACCTGGAGGACTTCAGTGCATTTTTAAAAAGTAATTTTTGAAGAAAAGCATTGATAATTTGCCAGTGTATTACCTATAGCTATTTCTCTGTTGATTTCTATCATAGCAAAAGAAAATCCTTGAGGAGCAAGGTATTTCTAACTCCATGGAATTTACAATACAGAGGAGTTGTTTCCTGGTTTGGTACACTGATTTAAATTAGGGAAAAATAGATTGAGGCCAGGATTTTTCCAAGTGCTAAGAATGATTCTGTTCCTGCTGCCTTTTACAACTTGAGCTCTCTAAGAGCAGAACTAACCAAGCACACAGCACTGCCCTCTCTCCAAAAAAACACTGGTATTCTAAGAATTCAACTACTTACTGGGGAAAACAAAACAAAAAGAACACTGGTGGTCTTTCTATATAAACAGAGTTGAGAAAAGGCCAGCAGCCCTGACAAGAGAAGGATGGAGAGTTTCACTCCAAGATCTTCCTAGAATAGGGACTGTAGAAATAATAATTAGTGGCAGAAACAAAGAAAGGGTTTTCCCAGCAACAGTTCAGCCAGCCCTGGACAATGAACACAGCTTCAGTTCTAGTGATTTAGACCACAGTGATACTGTTGCAAAGTTAAAGGAAAATAGACCATAAGCAAGAAAACAACAATTCTCATGCATAGGTAACCCTTTCCTCACCCTTGGGTTGTTGTGGAGAAAAACACCACAGTTCAGTTGGGCCTATGAAGAACATTCAAGGTTAAGCTTTCAACCCCCTATAACAGGGCTAGCTAAGTGCATACTTTCTATATGAGCCAGAACAATAGTCCATACTTTTAAGATTGACAGACACATCTGCAGCTGCTGTAGTACAGCTACAAGACCCAAACCCAGTATCTGATGATGTCAAAGAAAACAGCTCATCTTCAGTACAGCTAGAATGGGTTATAAAAATGAATCATAGATACCAAAATTTATTCCTAGAGAATGTCCAGACAATATATATGACTTAGTGTTTTTTTTTTCCCCTCTTTAACTTTAGGCTGTGTTCAACACCAGTGAGCATTCTGAAAATCAGAAGATTTACAGCCCAAAACACAGACATCAGATGCTTGGAATAAAACGAAGCTTTGCTTTACTTGCTGCAAACATCTCATTCTGGGAAAAAAATACAAATTTTAACTGAATGTTAATACTGTAAATGTCACAACGTAAGCCTCTTTAAAGATGTGCACATGTTCCAAGAGAAATCTTCATTAAACTTTCATACATAAGTTAATAAAACTAAAGGCTTACTAATACAACTTGTTCCCCCCCCCCCCGTACATTATATGGAAGATACCTTGTAAATAACTTAAAAGCTCGTAAGTACCTTAATTTTCTTAGTTGTCTATGGAAAGCAGCAGTTCAAAATATAAGCATTTTTTTGCTCTCCTTTGAGAAGTTCTTTCCAAAATCTGTCATGTGTGATGCTACAAGATTCATTTAACTTCATGAACTGTATTTAGCCTCTCTCTGTGCCTGAGCCTATCACTCTCCCATACTAGTCTGCCAAAGACAATGAGGTGTCTCCCTGTAGATACAGTTGCGACTCTCACAGCAAATGCCAAATATCATCTACAACATGACACATGGAAATGATCACATTATCTTTAAAGGTTAGTTAAACACAGTGTGTTTGTCCCTTATTGAAGAAATTGCCGGAAACATTAATTGTCAGAAGAGCCATCTACCAGCTCATATTTCAGATATTTTAATACAATTAAATTTGCAGTGTGTGCCTTCTTCTCCAGCTTTGCTAAAACAGAGTTTAGAAATCTGAATAGGTATTTCAAGGATTTTGTTGCTGTCAATTTCATGAACCCTCCTACAAATATGCTATTTTCTTGCCTGAGATCTAGAAAAATGAGAACATCTCAAGCAAGCTGCTTCTGATCTTTTCTACACAAATGGTAAATTTTATTAATTACCCATTGAAAAGTTGCCTTAGTTTCTCACTCATCACACTAACACAGGACAGCTGTTTCCATACAAAGTTAAATCCATGTACATCTATGTAATCCATTTACTTCCATTGAAGAATTATCTAGGATTATATAGTCTGATGTTGCTGCCTGATAAATTGGCTGTCACTGTTCTGCATTCAGTGAAGTTTGTTGATGCCACCTCTACAATACAGCTGTGCTCTTGTAAAGCATTTAGCAGAAATGAAGGAAACAGTGAATGACACTACACAAATACAAGACTGTCACCAAAAGAGGCAAAGCTTTAGGAGGTGGTGAAGCGCAGAGAGACAAAGCAGAGTATGAGAAAAGTCTCTGCATAGTATCACTGACTGCTTCCACCAATTTCACTTATCTGCTTAATCCTGACTCTGCATCAGAAGGGAAAGCCTTTCCTGGTTGCTTGTCCTAGTACTATAATGCAGAAAAGAGCACGTTCAAGATACCCTGTATGACTCTGAAAAATCTCACTAGTAGCTCCGATTTCAAGGAGAGTTCCAAGGAAGAAAATATTTCAACAGCCCATATCCCCTGTTCTGATAAATAAGACTGCTGTTAAATGTGTTCATACGCACTTACAAGCAAAGAAAAGTTATGCAAAAGTTGCAGAACTGAACAAAGTGGTTCCACAAGACAGATGCTCAGTAAAAATAGCTTGAAGCTGTAAAGAAACCCAAGCATGTCTTAAATGAAGGAAAAATGATAAACGAGGTGACAAAAAGATCTATGCCTATACATTTCTACTGAAGACAAAAAAATTGTGCATAAGATATATATACACATGTGTTTGTTAAATGTGTACATGTAATTGGAAAACAAAGAAGTCATCAACAACGAACTTACTCCTTGAGACAGAACAGCATTCACCTTAATTCAGAAAAAAGTCTGAGAGACTGAAATACTTGTTGCTACTCTAAATTTTGCAAATGATAGTGACTAACCAAGCTATATTAACAATTTGGACATTATTACTCAACTCTGACAATACATAACATGTACTGTTTCCATAATTATATCTGCACAAGCATGGACAGTTTCCAAACCACAGCAGACCCACAGCAACCTCTAAAGATGATTATTATATTCAACGCAGTCGGTATCTCTCAAGGACTGCCTGTTTCTGCTTTTGATAGTATGTAAATCTTAATAGGCTTCTGAACCAGGCACAGTAGCAAATATATGCAGCAATGAAATGAGGCTGGAATAATGATATGGGGAAAATGGGGAAAATGCCACTAAATAGGGACAGCTTCACAATCAACTTGTTTCCTATGTTTCCCCAGTCCTGCTAGGAGAAATCCTGCACTAGAGAAATATTTTCTTTCATCACATTTCTTCATGAAAAAAAGTTGTTTCTAAAGTACCTACTCTGATTCCATGTGATTCCTAATCATTTCAAAGGAGTCACTTCTTTCACTGTAAGCATTGCTAATAAGTGACAACTACATACAACATTTGCTAAAATCCTTGCATCAAATGAATTTAGTTTAAACTGATACTTTTCCCGTCTGCTGTGTTAACTGAACAGTCCACATGTAGTTGCTGGGCTTTACCTTCATAATCAAAACAGTGTGGAGCACCATGCTATTCATATCTGTTTTGTACATTGTATATTGAAGGAAAACAATTGAGCAATTTTTTTCTACTCCAGGGCTATCAGCTTGCACTCAGCCATTCAAATATGGTGCAGTAAGGCAGCCGAAAGCAAAATCTGCAAGCAGTACTTGCATCAAACAACACCCTTTCACCCACCCAAACCCAAACACAAGCTGCAGGTGTCAGATGACCAAGTGGCACCCTCTGTCTATGCATTTTGATGCTGCACAATACCTGTGAAGAGACTAGTCTAGAAAGGATATTATTTGGGACTGAATTACTTAGCTAAGCTTACAGAGGATAGTTGGTCTCAGCTGTTATATTAAACACCTAATGCTGCATCAGTGTGAAATGTCATATTTCCCCCTCAGATAGAAAAAGTAAAAGCTAAAACACAATTTAATTCTGTAGTATGTCGACTAATTAGAAGCTGGCCCCAGTATTCAAGATGTTTGCCGTATGAACAAATTAATAACTAATTCAGTATAACAATAAATCCATATCAGCTTTGCTGGACCATCCAGATCAAAGAAAAATGCATCTTCCACACAATAAATCTACTTCAAAGGCAGACAGCTATGGTTTTCAAAATACAGAACACAAACTCATTCATGTATTTCAAATACATTTCTTCCATACTGGTTAAGGAACCTAAATACAAAAGATTTTTTTTTTCCTTTATGAAATAGGAGTGTGTAGCTACAAACTACAATTTTTTTTCCATGATCCTTTCAAATGTAAAAACTCCCTCTCCCCCACACCAATAATGTAATTATAGCTTCATGTTTCTCTTGTTACAAAGAACTGAAATGTTGCACTGCCTTTTACCAGCTTCCTTGCCAGGACAGAATACAGAGGGATGTGTTTCTAGCTACAGTAATTGCCTTAATTTCATAGGAACACGAGATTGCTGTGTAATCGGCTATTACTAATGCAATTACTCTGAAAAAATGGCTCACAACAAGATGTGTCAGGGGTGCTTCTACCTCAGCACAGATTGTAGTAATTTAATAATGAGTCACATTTGGTCTCTGAAGTGGTAATACTGACTGGCAAATATCCACACTATAATGAAGATCTATGAAAGCATTATTTTGGGAGTATGCTTATAGGGTAAGCTACCGGGTTTTGCAAATTCACCATACACCTCTTACTCTCCCTAAAATATTAGGGGTATTTCAGTAAATTTTGCTACAGTAAAGGCCTCAGTTCAGAGCCCCATCACGTTAGGTACTCACTCAGGACCTGATACTTCTACTTCATTGTAAAGACCTGACCAAGATTCTACTGAAGTAAATGGGCTAGATGTGTTATCAACTGAGCCCGAAACAACCGGAAGATTAAAGGAAAACCATGAGGGACCCTGTCATCCTGTTTCATAGAACAGACAAGAATTCTAATCTGAGAAGGCCCTTTTCTCTTAAACAAGGCCATGGAAGTTCAGTAAATCTCTTTCAGAACGTGCCAGGAAGCCTGTAGCAGAGCTGAGAGAACTTAGCTCTCTGAAGTCCTCGTGTTGCTCCTCAGCCACAAAGCACACAATTTATGTAACACAGAGCTCTGTGCTGTGCAATTTATTAGTATCATTTAACTACAAGCACAGCTCAAACAGCCAGTCTGATACAGCTTCATTAGTTACTGTGATTGTAAAAAGGAACTGTAATTACTAAACAACCAAATATACCACACCACATTGCCATGCTGCAACATTTGGAAATGGAGACCACCTGTGTACAGGCATCTGTGTATCACATTGATTGCATGCGGCTCAACAGAATGAGCTGACTTATTGTTGCTTTACCACATCAGCAGAAATACAGAGATGCCCCCAGATACCAAACACACATATTGTAACGCTGCAATGCTATAATGTGATGGAAAGTATAGCAGTAAGAGCAGAGTAGCACAATCCTAGGCTAAAGCAAATGGGAACAAGTCCAAACGCAGCAGCTGCGAACACAGAAACAACAGAAGAAAAACTGCTTAACTTTGGAAGGCCTCCAGTAGGCAGGGATCTCCAGTGAGATACCCTCACCTCCACTGCCAGCCCTTAAGTGAAGTCTGGGAAGGGGTGGATTCTGACTCAAACCACTTCCGGTCACTCAGGCAGATTGCATGCACCTGAGCTCCCCTGGGTTGGCCCTGCCTTCCCACCAGGTGCTCCATCACTGGTTCAGGCTGTGACTTAGCATTTCCACTACACATATAAACTCTAATCACAACAGGTATCATAATTCTTATTTCTCCCTTAAAAAAAAATCTTGCAGCAAGAAACAAAGAAAAATCACCTAATGACAGAAATCAAATTATGACACTAGAGTTTTATCATACAATAAGATTGCTTATACAGTGCAGTAAAACATAATGCAATTCATCTATTTTATACGTATACAAAGTTCATCACTTTCAGTAGTATTCATTACTTGCTAAGGTACAGATGCCCAGACGTAGCCAGGGTTAACCCAATAGGGTAGAAGTGTGAGAAACTGCCAGAAACTGCAGACAAGGGAAAGGCTAAATATCAGCTGCCCAACCTGAATCTGAGGCTAGCCTAATAGAATAATGTGAGTTTTTAGATGTAAAATAATGACACTGCAAAACCAGGAAGTCTCTTTGAGTGAAAAACAAAAATATTGTTAAAAGGCATGTGCTGATTTACTGCAGTCACTGGAAGGGTTGAAACTACCAAACAAGTATGGAGGAAGTAGACGAAGGAGGAATGATGGTAAAAGAGTAATATGGAAACGCAGTGTCTATTTGTTCCCTAATGAACAGATCTTTGCCTAATCAAACCAACCCAGAGCAGGACAATAAATTTGTTCTGACCATACCCTGAGGATCCCAATGCTGTGAGAAGCTTCCACCTTCGCCCAAGAGGTGCACTTCAGCTCAGGTTTTGCTCCTTCCTGAGCTACTTCGCAGATATACCTATGCCTGCCTATACACCCTGTTGATCTTGGCTCACTGATTTGAATTCCTGGTTTGACTTTGAATTTACCTCATCATGACAGACTTGTCTGGCAACAAGTGGACCATTTTATTAGTCCCAAGAGCTCTTGCTGAAATACCACGCACATTGCCGCACATAGGCACAGAGAGCTGGATCTTCAAACATAGTCCCTTGTTGATGATGTGTACTGTTTAGAAGGGCCCACAGAACATCTGCTTTACATTCCCCAAACACTTCCCAGCACTTTGTTTTACATTTCACACACAATTCAAGAGATTCAAAACAAAACTGTGATACAGAAAGAGTCAGAGACTGAGAGCATCAACAATATCACATAAGTTTTGGAACTGGCAGAACACAAAAAAAAATCTCACAGGTGATCCTACATAGACCTACATTATAAAAGAAAATTTTTAGAAATCCCTGTGAATTCCCTATCTCATGTAGCTGCAAATTCATTCACAATATCAAAGCAATTAATTCAAGCATGCACAATTAAAGAGGAGAATTTAATATCTCTGGGAAAGGGAATATGCTGTGTCTGCATCTTGCCTCAGCATGTAGCAGTGTTAAGCATTGAGGGGTTCTAAGAATGACACATCAAGGAGAAGAAATATTTTCCTGGGTGCCGTAGGCAACTACTACAACCTGTAAAGTATGAGATTAATGCAAGCCAAATACAGCATAATCTGTCTCTCCTTTCAAAAATCCCTTGAATATGCCAATACACAGATACCCAAACTCCTGTGCCACACACCTAATTTATTGTCCTCAGTAAATACGCTTAAACAATGCAATTATTTGCACATAAAAGGGCTGCTCTAAAAGCAATGCTGGCCCATCTTCCCACTGATATTCCATTACATCTTGAGCGTCCAGTCTTTTTGGCTTGCCTGGGCCACATTCATGAAGACAAATTGTCTAGGGCCATGTCCGCAAAGGTTGCTCCAAAAGTAATTCCTCCTAATTATTTCCATGGAAACTACAATCGATGTGAAGAGTACAATAACACTATTTAATAGAGTGAATTCTCAGCTACAAAGCACTATTTTTCAATACAGTCACCACCATTAGGTATGCATTTTCACCAGTGGTGAATAAGAGCCTACATGCTGTACTTGTAACAATCTGCACCAGCAGAGATGTCCCAATGCTGCTGTTGCCACTGCTGAAACACACCATTCACCACCTAATTGGGCTCACATCTGCTGTTTCATCACCATAGATATTCAGCAAGCATTGATGATTGCCAGTGGGTGTAACTTTTTCCACGTGGAGGAAATCAATTCCATACCTTTGCTTCACATACACTTCAGTGTCAGATGCCATTCTGTCAGACTGCCCCTCCGCTGGCATCTGTCTTACAGCAACAAGATGTAACAGAATTTTGGCAGGAAGATTCAACCTCTATTGCCACACCACCAACATCTTCCTCTGATGCTGTGGGCCAACATAGCAAAATAGGAGACATTACTTTCAGTGCAGTCTTCATAAAATATATATAATATGGTTAATGCATATAAAGTAAAAATACTTCTTTTAATTTTTTTTTTAATTAAAACATTAAAAAAAGAGGGCAACAAAACTAATGCATCAGTCTGGTTTGATGGCAGTGGGTGCAATTCTTAGTGAGTTCTCAAGCTGTTCATCAGAGTTTTGATGAAAAATCTTTTTTTTTTTTCCCCACTCTTCCTGTGCTTCATTCTTGAAAAATTTGTTCACAAATGTACATGCCAAAAGCAATGACATGAATAAGGCATGATTGCAAAGCAAAGGATATTTCTCTCTGGTAAGAGGGCTTGCAGAAGTCTGGTAAAGAGACGAAATCAGATTTTGGATTGCAACTCTAAACATTCCTTTTGAAAATTCACAAATACTGTATTTATGTCAACTGAGAATGGAGTTGCAAATAAACCAAAAAATTGATGATTTTTTCTTGCAATCTTGAAACCTATTCTCAAATTCCTTTATCAAAATGGAAAGCAAGGCTGCATATTTTTTGCTGCTCACAGGACTGTTTAGTCAATGTATCAAAATCCATAAACTTATTTGCCATAACATGAGTTAGCAATGCACTGCACCCTCCCCCCTTGCCTCCGCACTGGAACAACAGTTTACCAAGCCTTTGAAGTACTCTGATATATCCGTTGTTAAAAATTGAAATAGAAAAAAGATGTTTGATGAGAATGTTTGCTTTAAATAAGTTTGCAGTTTTACTCATGAAAATAATCTCAACTTCATCCATCTTAAAAAAAAAACACAAAGATTTCTTGCTATTTTCAGATGGGGCTGACACATTGGCAGTTTCAAATAAATCTGGCCTTCTTTTTATCTGCAGGGTTAAACTATAATTAGTTCATGGAGTTATGAACCCACTGGCTTGCACATTCTTTTTAAAAAAATATATTAAAAAAAATACAGAGATTGCTCTTGCCTAAGGGTGCTGCTGAAAGCTGTAGCTCAAGTCTTCTCTAACTCATTTTCCCTACTTTGCTATTTGCACTTCATTCATATTGCTCCCCAGCTTGCACTCCTACCTTTTATGTTTGGCTGTAGAATTTCTTACCTTCCCCACCCTTCACGTCCCCCACTTTAAATATTTTAACTCTCTACTTATTATTTACTTAGAGTCTATTGACTCTACAGCTGTGAGTGCTCTTCTGACTTCATGACCTCATAGTAACTCTCTCTGGGGACAAATATTTTAAGACAATGCCTTTATGTAGGTATTAATTCTAAAGTAAAAGGAAATGCTCTTAGGAAGTGAAGGATCAAAGAAGGAGTGATACATTGAGATGGTACCATATCCCTTTTGGGGCACTTTGAGAACCCATTTTCTCCAGCAACCATCAGCAATCCCCAGCAGCTGTTGTTACAAAACAAAGACATAAAATCCAATCCATTCATATATCAACTACCACTCATTGAAAAAGCCCTAACTCTTATTTAGTAAGTTTTTAAATAATATGCAATCATTTTTTCTATCCTACCAAGAAGTATGAATCAACACACATAGAGAATATCTTTATTCTTTCAAGCATAAAAGCCGAAAATACCCAAGCAAATATTAAACTAGCACAAAGCGTCTAAAACCAAGGAGCATTAATTTTTATATAATCTGTCAAATCATTTAAATGACAATATGGCAGCAATAAGAGAAATAAGTTGCCAAATCAGAGAAGACACAAAGCTAAATTAGGAGATTTGCCTACCATCACTGGAAGTTGAATTGTTTCACAATTCACATAACAACCAAACTAAGATAGCAACTTCTTTCTCCGTGCTTATTGGCTCTCCACTCACATAAACATTCAACGAAGTCATTTTAAGCTAAACTTACTTTAAACTAGAGTCTATGTAAAGACTGAACAATTGGCCCAGAAAACCCCAAGTTTCACTTGCATCAGCATAATTCAGAAAGAATACAGCTGAAGTCAATGAAATTAGACCTATGAAAATTCAAGGTAAGATCATTTAAACTATGACAATATATCAGTATTACTATTCATTGACTTTATAATACGTTGAACATTATTCAACTTTCAGTCTTTTATATTTTAGTTGCACATGTAGGATCTGGGATAAACACCTCCCAAATTCCTCCATGATCATGCTTTCAGCTAGACAGACAGAGTAACCTCCTTTTTCTGCTTCTTCAGCTTGCACCAGGAGACAAGCACATGTTGCTTTCACATCTTCCCAAGATATAGATACAGCTGGTTCCCTGACATGGAAAAAGAAACTAGTATAAAATATCTTCATTTTAAATACAGAAAATAATTTAAAAGACAAACTGCAAACCTCTTATCTAAGAGTTGTAAGGCACAGAGCTAGCTCAGACTAGCTGCACTGTTACTGTAAGACACATCCCTGTAGAAATCTCAGTTTTACACACAATAGCTTTTACTTCCAATGGTTTGCTTCTGAGTTTTTCTAATTAATCACATGGAAGACAGAGTTGATCTATGCAAATGCCGCCCAATAAGTGCAGATGGGGAAAGGTTATACAATAAGCCTCTTTTTCCTTATGCAAGCAACAGTCAGATCCTACATCATATACAAAGAAATATGTTAAAAAGGCTTCATAAGAATCTAGGAGGTATTATCTGTATCAGACTACTGCTGTTAAAGGAAGTAGAATCAAGACTCTCAAGGATTCCCTGAATGGCACCTTAGCAACTTTCCTTTGAAAAAAACCCTTGAAACTATCAGTTGTTAACGTCATAACTCCTGCCGCTACATTAATAACAACACTCATTCTATTGGCACCATCTACTCAATCAATATATTACCCACAGCAGAAATTATTCAAACATTTTCAAAACATCACCAGAATGTTTTTAAAACAGAATTAGCAAAAGAGTTTCAAGGCAGTGGTTGATGAAAAGAAAATACTGTGTGCAAACTGATAATTTGAAAGCCTGGATTAAATCTCACTAAAATCAATTAAAAGGTGCTTTAATTAATTTGAATTGCTATTAACAGGCATTTTTATTTAAGCCAATAACTACAAACAACCAATCAAAAAATTAAACTGCATTAGCAAGTATAACATTAGGATAGCATAGCCTTCTTGAAAGATTTTACAAGCAAATTGCCAAAATAAAATTGACCAGCAGTGAGACAAAGGAAGAAGAGATGAGAGGAGAAGAAAAGTGGTACAAACATGCTCATTAATTGAAATCCACAAACATATTAACATACTTCTAGGGGCAAGTTTCGTAAGAAATAAATGGGAGGCAGGGAATGAAGATAACTGAGTATGTGATCAGTACAAAAATAAGTGCTGTTTTTTAAGCAGAACTCATATCCCTGAACTGTTCATATTATATTCCTAAAGGACAGGAACAGCCTTCCCTTTAGATATTTTTTATTTACGTAGGAGGGCAAAAACTGTATGATTTCTTCTATATAAACCATCTGTCATTTTAGTCACCATTCTTAGGTAAATACAATAAAAATCCATTAATAATAATCCATTACAAATTAAAATCTGTTTGGAAGTGGTACTCAGGGACATGATTTAGCAGTGGGTTGTTAGGGTAGTATGGTTAGGTTGCAGTTGGACTTGATGATCTTGAAGGTCTTTTCCAACCTGAGCAATTCTGTGACTCTACGATTCTATAAGTAATGGCTACATGAAAAAATAATGAAGTCAGATCAATGCATTATCTATTATGTCTCCAAATATTCACCTGTCTTTCTCCAATTTTGGTAAAATTTCAAACGTTGTCAAAAACGGGTTATTTTCGTCATTATTTCCAATGTCCATGTAGTTTAGCATGGTCAGATGGTTTTTTTTATCTGGACTTTCTTCATAATTTTTGCAACCAATGCATTTGCAAATAGAGGAACACACAATCTTAGCCTGGCAAATATAGAATATTTAGAATAAAAATGTGTAAAGCTTGAATTAAACATTCACCTGAGCAACCACTGGAGTTATATCTCCAGGACTTATTCTAGATGTGCTTGTCTTGGATACACCCAGAGCGAGACCATCAGTATCAATGTAAGGAAGCACGTCTATTCCTTCCAGGGATTCTTTTTGGAGGATGATGATTCTCTTTGCTCTGTATATTGGACAAATCAACACCCCCACAAATTTGTGGTTTGTGCAAAGACTATGTGAGCTGGCAGAAATCCATTCCTCTTTTCACCTGGAGCACAGCACTGTCTGAGAGCTCATGATACTGAACATTTTAACTGATCAACTTCAGCTAGAATTAATTATTTGAAGTCATGACAAGACATGACAAGAGAGAGACTGCTTCCCTTATGTTCACAAAAATTTTCTGATGAACTATTCAAAGAAATAAGTGATTCTTTTTAGAGACTACTGTTTACAGAATACAATCAATGTTAATGTAATAACCACTGACAGGAAAATCCGACAGACTCACCTCAAAGCACTCGCAATAATTCTTCAGACATCCTGAACGCTTGCAGTTACATCCTTTGTTATGGTAAGGTTTAATGTCTCCCAGTTTGCTTTGTCCAATCTTTGGCAGGAAAGCTTCTGGATTTCTATCAAGACAGACCTAAAATAAAAAGTGTTAGATTAAGAGGATTCAAAGGCTGTTTCTATAACATCTGAGCAATATCCAATATTTAACAAAGAAATTCTTATTTTCACTTGGTGATATGAGGAACATATGTAAGTTTTCCAAAGCATGTGAAAGCAGCAATTCAAAGATTCCAGAATACTGAGTTAAGTGGGATCTATAATTTTATGGAATATCCTAAATGACCCACCCATCTGTTACTCTTCTGGGGCTCTTCTTGTCTCTCTGCTGATACTACTTTCACCAGAAACAAAAAGTTGTCAGTGAAAAATAAACCCATGCACATATAGCTTTGCACATCTCAGAATTATTAACCATATAACGGTCCAATACAAAGTTGATACACAGAAATCAGCACTGGCTATTCCACTGGACAGTAGCTTTTTTCAGGTCCTAGTATCTCACTCTGTCATGCCATATAAGTCAGATTAAGGAGATTCTATGCACTTTACGTACGATATTTAAGAGTGGCACAGAAACTTGTATGCTTTTCTCAAGGACAAACAAGATCTCTTATGCTCTACCATGATGCTATCTGCGGCAGAAAGGAGTGCTTAAGACTGCTACGAAGTCACCAGTTCAACCACTGAAGAGCATCTGAATTCAAAACCTAGTTGTAGCATGTTGTAGCATATTGATACCAAAAACTACTGTGGCTTTGCCCAGTTGGATTTGGCAAAATTCTAATTAAATCAACTTCTTGTACGTTCCAGAGATGATCTGAATGATACAAAAGAGATCTGGAGAGCTGCATACAAGAAACACAAACCCACCAACATATCCTTATTTTAAAGTGTCAGTAGATTAAGATGTTTCATTTTCACTTTAAACCTTACATAACAGATATGTATTTGTATAAAATAAATTATTGCCCAGATCGTGCAGTTTGATAACCTACAAAAGTTAGCCCCCATACTGTTCAATATTCCATGAATAAAATCAGAGTTTCCTAATGTAGAGGGTCACTGCTTCTCAGAAGTAAAGGGTTCAGTGCCGTTGTGATGAGCATAAGCTTTGCATTGCTGCTTAGTCAACCAGAAAGACTAGCACAGACAACTACAAGAGATCTGTGAATTAAAATAATAATTTGGATAATGATAATTTCATAGAACGGTTTGGGTTGGAAGGGACCTTTAAGATCACCTAGTTCCAACCCCCTGCTATAGGCAGGGACGCCTCCCTCTAGACCAGGTTGCTCACAGCTCCATCCAGCCTGGCCTTGAATGCTTCCAGGGAGGGGGCATTCACAGCCTCACTGCGCAACCTGTTCCAGCGTCTCACCACCCTCACAGTAAAGAATTTCTTCCTAATATCTAGTCTAAATCTACACTCTTCCAGTTTTAAATCATTTCCCCTCATCCTGTCACTACATGCTCTTACAAAAAGTCCCTCCCCAGCTTTCCTACAGGCCCCCTTCAGGTACTGGAAGGCAGCTATATAAGGTCCCCCCAGACCTTCTCTTCTCCAGGCTGAAAAGCCCCAGCTCTCCTCTCTCAGCCTGTCTTCACATGGGAGGTGCTCCAGCCCTCTGATCATCTTCATGGCACTCCTCCGTACCCTCTTCAACAGCTCCATGTCCTTCTTCTGTTGCAGGACCCAGAACCAGAAGCAATACTTCAGGCGGGATCTCACGAGAGCAGAGTAGAGGGGCAGAATCACCTCCCCCTTGACCCACTTCTCTAGATGCAACCCGGGATATGGTTGGCCTTCAGGGCTGCAAGTGCACATTGTCGGCTCATGTTGAGTCTTTCATCAGCTGACATCAACCTAATTCTGACTTTGAGACACAAGCTTTCCTTCAAGTGAAAACATTTTCTGAACTTTAATTTGGAGTTGCACATTTTGTTGCAAGAATGAAAATTATCATTCCATTCATATACCACTAGTTTTAATCGAAACTATCAAAGGCTCCTTAAAAGTAAATTTAAGAGAACAAAAAATTTTTTAATTATGTAAGAAAAATATAGCAGCAATAATTGGTAATATTTTGTAAAAAAAAACATATTTCAAAGACTAACTAGAGAAAAAACATACTAGTGTATTTTTCATACACAAAGCTGATATTGATATATACTCTTTTTTTAACTTTTATTTTCTTACCTTAATGGCTTTAAATCGTTCAATTTCATGAAGTGGATTGTTGTAACAATTATTGCAGTTGCAGTTGTTGCAAAAGTCACCACTGGCAAAGCACTCACAATATCTACAATCAATATATAAACGCAACTTAAGAAATGAAAATATTAGCTGGTTTTAAATGTTGTTTTACTTCAAGGCAGAATTTACTGTTCCTACCCCTCCTCTGTTATTTAAACATATCCAATTTACAGAGACCTTCTCTCTCTCTTATTCATTTTCACATTCTGTAAAATACACCTACTCCATAAATGAATCAAATTTTAATCGTCATGTACACATCTCTGCATTTTATTTATGCATGCATGTAAATACATAATAACACTCTGCATAATAGTTATGTCGAGATTATGTAGAGAATTGAGATAGAGAAATGATACTTCAATATACAGCATTTACATTCTATAAACAATTTTCTAGATACACTCTGAACAATGCCTTCTAGGTTCTCTTTATATTTTCCATATTTTTAATTATATGAGTGGTCCACAACTCCACCCTGAATTGTGAATTTGTGTGATACTGGTTGACATAAACTGTTGATCTTTAACTAAAGATCAGATGAGCAATCTTTGCCCCATATGGCTTGTTCATTAGAATACATTTATTGTATGCTTATTCTTTCAAACATACACTGCTATTAATATTTAGTAAATGATGATAAGCTATTACTTACAATTTAAGACACTGAGATTTTGTGCAGCTGCATGGTTTCTTAGACTTTGTAATCCCTGAACCAAAAGGTAGGCTACACAGATTGAAAGAGGAAGAAAATAAATAAATATATATATATATATATATACAAATCAAAAATTGGTCTTTTCTTTTGAAACTTTGATACTTTTTTTTTTTTTGCACCAATTGCAGTGCTATTTAACAGACTGTGGAGTCACAGAACAAGTGACAAAAAGAGAAGACAATCTCCTGCTATCCACCAGTTGACACTACTGGGGGCAGGTCAGCAACCAGTCAGAGCCCAGTAACTGCAGTGCAACTGCAAAGCACTCTCATCCGTCACACTGGGCTTGCATCTGCCTTGTATTTAAAAATGATCTGCAATTAAGGTTTATTAAAAGAATCCCATTAGCGTTAGAAATATGAGCTAAACACGTTAATTATATTTTGAAACATATCAGTTAACTCAGAAAATTAAATGTTTTTCAGACACATTTACAGCACAATTGCACTGATCCTATGAAACCTTGGAAGCCTCGACCACCAGTAAACGGAATAATGGCTACCATGATATATACACAAATCACTTACAAAATTGCATGAGAAGCAGCTCTGTAACACAAAGATGACTAGGAGTCTTTGACAGCATAAAATTCAAAATTCATAATGGATTAATTGTTGCAAGCATCTTACCCAGTTGAGGTCATTTTCACTTGTAGATTTGATTCTGGTTGGAAAGGGGAAGTGCTAGCTACTGATTGTAAGTATTCGTGTTCAAACTGTTCAAGATAAAACACATATAGCTTGTTCATATGAAATTTTAAAAACAGACTCCTGTGAGTTAAAAAAGTAACACAAAAAAAAATGCTCTGAGGATGCTCTGTTTGCCATGCATAGTGATAAAACTCATGGAAGTACAAAGCTGTGAAAACTGCATGCATTTCCTCTTCGAAACTGCTCAGTATGTCAGGATACCCATTTCTTCCAATGCAAAGCATCAAGAAGAGTTGCCAGTGCTGCAGTATTTGCACACTGTTTTCAATGTACTGATAATTCTAAGTTCAGTTGCTTTTAATTCCAGTAGTCAACTAAAACTGGCTAGTGGCTTGATGATGTATATTACGTTCAGCTGCAGTACGGCATCTAATTGGTTGAAGACTAAGCAAATTAAAAAAAATGTATTAGCTTACAGTTCAACAAAACAGACCGCGGATTTTTTCTCTTCAGACATACAATAGCCTAGTAAAACAGTCACAAGGAAGTGCTGTGAGTACTTGTAAATCACACTTATTTTAATTGGTGATGAATCTAGCTGCCAATGAGGAAGAAAATCAATATATTTAAAGTAAGAGAAGAAATCTAGGGAACAACAGGCTGGGGATAAAATTAGAGAAAGAACTGCAATCCTGTCTACACCACCAGAATGTTTAGGCACCAATTTGTCAGTACACTACTTTTAGTGAAGAAAGACTCTGTAGTTCATTTCTCCATCTGGCCCTTGGGTTCTTAATTTCCTCTTTTGCGAGGGTGGCTGTTACCCACAAACCATCTGCTGTGTTTGTACTGACATTACATTCATTTAACACAAATCAGAAGTTAACAGGTAAACATTTGCTATCATTTTTGCTGCCAGCTCTGTTGGAAGTGACAAGAGAAATCAAACATCTGCAGAGATTTTGTCTTCTGTTTCATTTTTTAAAAGAAATTGAAGTACAGTTCTACTGCTCCATTAGCAAATAATAATTGAGAAAATTATAAAGGTTTACTGACTATTAAGTCCTAATCAAGAAGTACAGTTGTAAGGAATCCTACTGGAAGAAAATATTCTCCTGGTAAAAGTCAATGTGTTTTCCTTCACCTCTCAAAAGAGAGGTAGAATGGTTCTCAGAAATAATGTAAGTTATATAAATACCAAATTCAAGTTTGCAAAATTGGAATTTATTTTTCTCACGGAAAAGTGCATTTTTAATTCTATTATTATTTAAAGAAAATTCTCAAATCAAAAGCCTTTGTACGCAGAAAGTATACTGGAATGTAAAACTAACCTGTCTAAACTAGCTAAAATGTCTTTAGAAAACGCATACAATTGTTACTTCCTGACATTAGACACAAGAATCTATTTTAAGAAAAGGAAGGTTTATACTCTGCTTAATACATGACAAGAGTAAAGCTTCTTTACCTCTTGTTTGTTTGAATCCAGATTACCTGAATCAGGCAAAAACTGCCCCAGTACAGCTGATACAGGGTTGCCCACATCTGGAAAGATGACATTTGACTACTCACAATGTATAAAGCTTAATTTATGCATAAAACTTTTTGAATTAAGCGAACAGGCAAATGTGTAGTTTTGACTTTTTATATTAATAAAAAATAAAAAAACAACCTACAACATTTCCTGACAGTGTCCCTCATTTGTCTGCACTATCTGCTACAATTTAGTTTGGAGAGCAAACCTACTCTACACTTGTATCAAAGAAGGACCTAGAAGTTCATTCTTCAGAAAAGTTTTTCTCAGTTAGAAAGGAACGCTGACAATACAAAAATACTCCTTTACAGAAGAACTCAACTCTTCACCAGTATTTCAGCTAGGAATGTGGGCAGATGTTTTTACTCTATGACATCAAGTATACTTAATTAGAAACAGCATAGATGTAATATTTTGATATGAAAAACAACCAAAACACAGGTTTATCCTGAGCTCCTCTTTTATGAATTTCCAGAATTCTGACAGAGTATCTGGAATGGAAGTCCTTAGCTTATTAAAAAACAAACAACAAAAAAGCAACAACTGAAAAATCTATGAAGAAATCCATGGCTGTAAGACTTAGGTTTTGAGCAAGTCCCTGTGAGGCACTGCATTTAAGAAAATAAGTATCTTAGGTGATGTAGAAAAAAAGTAAGCACTACTCCATTAGTCTTACTGAGATTACAATATTAATCCTACATTTAAAGAAACTTTTTAGATACAGATTCTGGGCCTACATCTTTTACTTACAGTAAAATGAAAGAAAGCTTGGACAAATAAAAACTAAAACAAACAAAAAGTCAGTGCTCTCCTCAGATTTTTCTTCCCTAATGTTGAAGCAAATTAACAAGAGCTTGAATTTTTTTAATAGCCACATTATCTTCAACTTGAATGTGCCTGGTTTACTCTTCTGATAAATATAAACAAACACACTCCATAACTAGAGCACCTGCTGAGATTCAAACACTCAGCGTCTACTGACACCAAGAATGGTGCATGTATGGTGCCTAGTAATAAAAGGCTTTGGTTTCACAACAAGGTTGAAACACGCCACTGAAATAAGAAGATATTGCTAAGTGAAGAAATAATGTTTATGTTTCTGTGGAAGCTATATTTGGGTAAAGAAATATTTAAATAAACCTAAACTTCTCTTAAGAAGTGTTGCTTCTAAGATGAAAACGTATTGTTCCACTAAACATCTGAATAGCTAAACAATTAACTTGGAGACCTCAGAAACCATCTTCTTTAAAAACGGCTGGAATTTCAACTTCACTGAATGATAGAATTATTTGTGGGACATTTTGAATCCCAAAGCTAAAGCACACCCAGCAGCCCTCAATGATGCTCCTCATTTATAGTGAAACAGTGACACTTTGTGGTATGCGAGGGTAAATGCAACTATAAACAAGTGCTTTATGCTAACCAGGCTCCTTCACGAAGGAAGTTAATCTGTATACTAAAAAATTTAATTACATTCAACCTGTCCATTACATCATTTGCATAACAATTAAATACGTAATTTTTTAAATTATTACAAAATAAAGTAAAATAACTTATGATAGCTATACTAGCTTTGGCTCATCTCTCCTCATTGCAGCTTAAGAAAATAAACACATGCAGTTGCACTTTAACTATGATCTGCTATCTGACATGCTAGAGATGACTTTAACTCTGATTTTACCAGATTGAAGATAATTATGCTGGTCTTCATACTGTGGAATTAGATGAATTGTTTTTAGATCCTGCATGCCACAATCCTTTACACAGAGTATTTGAGTACCTCCTTCCAATTGGCAGATCATCTGGAATAAATAAATAACGATAACCTTCTATCTAAGAAGCTGTAATTCTAAGCATATAGACAAAATGGTTTTCTTAAGAGCAATGTGCTTCATAAATCTGTATCACCACAGGCTGGAGTCTCTCAGACAAATGGATTATTGTACACAAAGATGTTTGCTTTTTGACCCTTTCAGTTTGTTTGGTTTTGGAAGCAGCTGTAATACTGTAGCTGCTCAGCCTAGGGTGGGATGCACTCCTGGTTCTCTAAACTGTTCCATAGGGTTTTGCATAACATGTTCTAGCTAGTTTTCTAATATGCTGGCCTAACATTCAGTTCCCTATCCAGAACAAACCTCATTTCACTTCAATGTTTCATGTCATTTATTCAGATGTGACTGTAAATCAAGACCGCTCCTTTGTGAAATAATCTTCATATTACCGTATGTAGCCTTGAAATAGAAAATAACATTTTATACATAAAATAGTGCTGCAACTAATTAAAATTTAGTCTCTGAGTTTGAGAAAAGCATTGTCTAATCAGTCTTGACACAGAACTTACTACATGGGATTTTTGGTGCCCATGGGGTACAAGTAAGTTAACATTTCCTTTAGTATAGAGTTCTTTTATCAATTACCAGACATAAATTACCAGAGGGCTGGAATCATTTCTGTGTAAATATCTGGGTTCCTCTGCTACACCATGCAATGCTAGTAACTCGCAGTTAGACTCATCAATGTTTGAACTCTGAAAAACTGCTCCATCTCCATGATTCTCCGTAACATTTCTAATTGCATCTCTTACTTCGGCCTGAAAAAAACAAGTATTATACCTTAACAGGCACTCCTTAAAATCTTCATTGAATTCCAGGCACACACCATGAATTTAAAAATCAAATGCATACTTACTATTTCATCATAGACAGAAGCACTAGTCTGAGGCAAGCCATAGATAGCACCGGAGCATTCTTGTAAATAAAATAAAGTTTTGTTTATTAAGACATCTGTTTGCTTTTGTTTGTTTTTAATCCCAGGAACTCACTCATAGTATCAAGGAAATTCTGATGTCTCTACAGCATTACAGTCTTATTAATACTTAATATTCTCTTGTAACAGACTTCAGAAAAACAGGCTTCCATTTGTGTTTGATGTCTCTAAAAGGTTTACCCTGACCAACTGGTTAAAATCATTTACCAATGGCATTACGTTAGTTTTAGCAAGGCTGATATGTACATCAGCTTCCACTGGAAAGACTGTATACTGCTATCATACGAAGGTTAACTGGGAGACTTAATGAATTATAAAGAACAAGAGAAAATTGAAAGTAAGCCTGAACTTCATGGTTGAAGCAACAAGAATATACACGAACAAACACTGATCTGTTTCAAAACTTTCTCCCTTCAGACTTCCTTAGCTCTATTAACGTGATCAGAAGAGGCTCATACTGCAACTTCCCAAATCCAGAAATTATTTTATTTAGATATCCTTTTCTAAGAATGTAAGAGGAGCTAAAATAAATTAATTTCATAAATTAGAAAAAAAAATCAAACTTAGTCGCTTGTAGCACTTACCGTTAAAGCAATCTGGCAAGTTTTTTGACTGCATAGAACTGTTTTGGATTCCTTTAAACTGATCATAACAAATGCAGTTATTCTCACCTGCAACTGGAGGTATTAATGACCTGAACACCTGGAGGAAAGAATGTTTTATTTATAACTATTTTCTATATTACCTGTTTCCTTCACAAAAAAAGGCATACAGATAAACAGAAACTGGTTTATAGTGAACTTCGACAGTGGAAATTATTTAGATTTCCAAATTATAATTAAGCACATAAATGCTGCAGAGTAACCAGCATTACCAGGTACTATTGACAGGTGAATATCACTTTTCCTTCTTCTGTTCAACATGCAGTTACAGTTTAGATCTAATATGTTTTTAACTATAAGAGCATCATACCTGAAATCTACATTTCAATTTTCAATAATAAAGCAAATAAACAGAAATGGAACAAGTAGAAACCAACTATTCTGTAGTTTCAAATTAGAACTGAGATTGTCTGAACCAGACAAACTTCTTTCCATATCTACGTTCCCTGCTTTCTCTGCTTAATAAAGATAGTAATTTAGGGGAATAAGCAAGCAGTATAGAAACAGCCAATCAGCTTTAATTCAGTAAAATTAGTATTCATAATGTGATTATAATTTTGTTCTAATATAATAATTACAGGAAACAGAGCAGATGAAGGAAACTGATTCAGTGTGGTAAACTGTAAGGATACCAGGAAGAGAGATGGTCAGAAAGATTCTAAATCTCATTTTTAGACCCTTGTATAAAAGAGGCGAACCAACACATTTCCCTGCAGCTTGACTTTGAAGAAAGGAACTATTAAGCCTTAATCATATATATTCTTGAGAGGCTCGAAACTTATTAATAGTTTCAAAGATTGAAGATTTTGATTATTAAAGAACTACTGATAATATTGCACATGCATGTAAAGAATCTCTGAAGCTAGAGATCCTTGTAAACCATAACCTGAAATCAGAAAGCAAGCTAAAACACGTAAGGTTAATGTCAAAGTAGACTTCAAGCATCTCCAGATGAAATGGCCCTGGGAAATGCAGTGGGCTAGGCAGCATAAGCAATGATTTCTGTGACAGCAGGTTTCTTGCACAGACAGCCCCACAGCTGCCACCCGACTTTCAGTCTGGCACCTTGGTAGAATACTGCAAGAAAAAAAAATCAGACGCATTCTCAACCACGTGATTTTTTGTTAGTTTCGGGTGGGTTTTGATGCCTTTTTGAATTTCTGAACCTTAGAGTAGCAACAGTTGTTAAAATATCTACATTGAAAAGAAATGTCAACTGGTACGCTTAGTTATTTCAAAATAGCTTCCCAAAGGAAACATGGTGTTCCCCTAGAAGCTGCCCACAGAGCAAATGCTGAATGTCTTTCTCCAGAAGATATTCTACAATCATAAAGAAAGACACATCTAAGTATCTTCAATTTGAATAGTCTGCATTAAGCAGATGGATTTGGTCCTGTGACCATCACTAAAAGTTAAATGCTGCACATCTTTATAGACAGTAATTAGTCCAACATAGAAGATGTTACCTTCAAAGAACACCACTTACAACACTACTTCCTCTACAGATGTTTAACAATAAAGGCTGTGGTTTACCATTGCAAATAAATTAATTTCAAACTCATTTGGACTACACATTCTAAGGTGACAAGTGTGTCACCTGTAGAACTAAAGAACAAAAGTTAATATAATGTTTCTACTTTGTACAACTACCTGATAGTTGTTAATGCCAACAGTAATAAATAAAACTGAAGAGGGTATTGTAAGGTAACATTTTTTCTTAATAAGCAAAATACCAGCCATTTGAAAATAGGGCTCCAAACACGGGCAAAAAAGAACAGCAAACAGAACTGTATGTTCGCTGCATGTTATTTATGGGAATAGGAAATTAATTTATTTCTGTGTTTACTACTAAGTTTGTTCTAATACAAAATTTAGGACATTACTTCAAACATTGTTTGGATCCCATCTTAAGTTTTAATGTGGTGATCCTCCACATTTAAATTACAAACAAGCACACACAGAAATTCTTATTTCACATATCTTACGGGTATGGTTCCAACATTTTGATTGACTGCTCCTTCTGAAGAGAGAACACTTGAAGTAGGAACACTGCAATTTTTATGCTGTGTCACTACAGAAGAAAGGAAACGGACACCATCTGAAGGCAGATAAGGTGAATGAGTATATTCAGCTTCTTCTGGAAGATTCAATTCTTTGAATTTTTCAAGATCTTCATTGTCACAGCTGCTGTTTCCGTGTGGATGTATTTCAACTTTCGCTATTGTATTCTGATTTTCAGTGGGAAGAGGATACTCAAAGTGATCCAACAAAGCCTCTCCCACATTTATAGTGTATAACTGATTGCCTTGACTAGATGACAATCCTTCTTCAACAGGATTATTAATTGCTGCAGTTTCCAGACTGAAGTTTCCAGAACTATCAGGAGTACTCTGATTTAATATTTCATTTACAAATCCATCATCTATAGCTGATCTTATGTCAAACAATATCTGATTCTCCATAGTCAGAGGCAGTCAGGTGCATCTTAATTATTTACTTGAAGATCATTAATTTTTCTATCACAGTATGCTTCAAGATATCTAAAAGGCAATGAAATAGTCTTAACTAAACAAGAGCATACAGTACTGACGATTAACTCAATTAACACTAAACTGAAAAATACAACACTCGAAGCAGTTGTTAGCGCCCAGAAAAGCCACCACACCAACACAAACAGCTGCTTCTAGTGCAAGAACAAGTTCTTCGCAACTTTTCATGTTGCAACGTTCACGGCATTTGGGCTTAAAATAGAATTTAGCTACTTGCTTTTAGCAGTCAAAAAAACCCAAACATAAGCACAGAGCTTGAAGAGCAGTAATTACACTCTCAGTTTCATACAGCTGAGCAGCATCGTAAACCCAGATCACCTATACTCCCCGTGTCGCTATCGTCAGATGCAGACAAATCGCTCCCCTGCTCTCCGTGCTCTACAGCGCCTGCAGTACGACACCAGCCGAGACCCATCTGTGCTACTATCACTGCCATTCCCGGATTTTGGCTACGCTAACAGCAGGAGGCTCAGGGTCACGACAAGAAACCAGCCCTCCTTCCTCACCCTACCTCCTAGCAGCCCCACCCCGAGCACAGCACGGCAGCGGGTGTACCCACGCCTTCCCCCCCACTCAGAGAGAAGGTGAAGAAACCGCCGCGTGCCCGACCGTTATCGGGCGCTGCGCGTGCGCTGTAACGGCCGAGCCCCCGCGGGCTCGGCTCGCGCCCCGGGGGTGGCGGCGCGCTCCTCACGGGGAGCAGCGGGCACGCGCCCCCGCGGCAGTTTAAATAATGCTGGTAAATAAAGCGTTTCAGCTGCATAACAGGTCATGGTAGTTTTTAATAAAGCGGCACCCCGTTGTTTTCAGGCGTTCGCTTTGGATGAGTTCAGCAGATACATTCAATAGGCTCCAAGTCCTACACGTAAATTTAGGCACTAAATAGCGTGTCGAAGAAATGGGGTTTGTGTGCGTAACAAAACATGCCCATACAACAAGTAACAACACCAAAACAGTGCCACCAGTCTTCTCTACTCCAGGGCACCCCAACAGTGCATTCATCTCAGTATGAGCTGATTAATCCCGTGCACCAGCTAGACAGCGGCAGCAACATTACCTACCTGAGTGTAAGATGCTGTGTTCTTCCATGCAGGGAGGCTGCAACACCCATAAAAGCACAATGCCAAACCATCTCTGAAAGTGCTCTGTCAATTTTAATATATTTTTGAACAACAACCACCCTGTCTCAAAGTAGTCCCCATTATTAATACAATTTCAAACGAGTGTACAGGTACTAGGAATCTTCAGGTCAAGCAAATAAAATGTTATTAATTTGAACTTCCCAGGCCTGAATTACTTTCCCACTGCCTTGCTTTTCAGATTTTATAGATCGTTCACTGTCAAGTTAAAACCAGCGCTGATTACTAGTCTATAGGCAGGGAGTTTCACAGAAACTTTCCAGCAGCTATTTCCACCTCTTAAAATAGCTAAAGACTTAAGCTGTTTCTACTGAATGTGAAAAACTGTTCATTAGAATGCTCTCTGTTAACTAGCAAAGTATCTACATGTAAAACACCTCTTACATAAGCTGAAGTGTCCTGCTACAGTTCCCAACTGGATTTAACTACAATGATTTCACAAGTCCAGCAACAGCAAGGGAGCTGGAAAGAAAATACGAAAGACATTAAACATTCTACTTAGTAGTGATAATTGCAAAACTTTATTTTTTGAAGTCACAGAAGAGGGTAGAACATTGAGACAGACTACTGAATGTAAATAACCAACCACAGGAGTATGTGAACAAGATAAGAAAAAGCTTAAAGTAATACATTTTATACAAGAAAGCAATTG
This sequence comes from Numida meleagris, assembly GCF_002078875.1. Classification (NCBI taxonomy): domain Eukaryota; kingdom Metazoa; phylum Chordata; class Aves; order Galliformes; family Numididae; genus Numida; species Numida meleagris. Next base: position 16,810,787 of record NC_034414.1, read on the forward strand.
GTACAAAGGCAGAACTAGAACCATGATTTTCAAGGTCAGGCTTGCACACCTTCATAGTCCTTTAGAAGCCCAACCCTTAAAAGAATATTCAGTTTGGAATAGCCTTAGTCCCAAACAATGGCAGCCTCAAAAAGCACCAAATTTCTGCTATTCCATCACATTAAATAGCTGAAATAAATTCCGCAAATTCATATTTCAAAGGATTCAATCAATTCCACACTGGTGTTTAACAAACAGGTTAATTTATTATTATCCGACCTGACTTTTACTACCTAGCCATCCCTCACTTAGAGCTCTTTTCACTAATTGAGAACAAGCGACTCAAGGTTTAGTTATGGATGAACAGTTTTTCTAAAATACAGACATTAACAATAAGGTACACTGTCCTAGAAAGGTAATTCAATTCTAAGTAATTTCAATTACATTCCTATGGCTTTTGAGCAAAAAAGCAAGTAGTTTTACTGTATGTACACGATATTGAACATCAAGTTTTAAATTAATTAGTTATTAACAGCCTACATTCATGGTGGATATCTAAGATTTACATCCAAAAAGCAGATTTTATTTACACGCTGTTGGCATTTCAAAGAATGAAATAAAATCCTATCTGTTTAGGAATTATGATCTAACTCAAAAAAAAAGTAAAGAAAAAAGATACATTTAACACCACTCTTTTAAACATTTACAATAAAAAACAACTTTCTGTGCCAATTATACTTACTCTAAGAATGTAAAATTGCATTGATAACTGCACTAAATACAATTAGACATGAAACATTTAAAACCTGAGAGTCAAATCTAAACTTTTTTTTTTTGGAAAATGCTAGAAGCCCTATGTTAATTTAAGCACAGACTGGTCAGTGGTCAATACAAAAACAGTGCATTATTTCTGCAGCTCCAAAAAAAACCCACAAAACCACCACTACAACATTGTTGCACTAATTTGGTAAATGTTAGCTGCAGTAAGGCTTATTTTAAAGTCTCCTTTCCTACAAACTTCATCCAATCAAATAATGAGTGTCTTTGGCCAATCCCTATGGGGGAACCTACATTTATGTAAGCATGTATTTGCTTATGTATGTATTAAGGATCTTTGCTGAGGTTTTCCACCTCATACACATAACAAGTGTTTTAATAGCTAGATCAGAGTGAAAAAAACATCATGAAGAGGCATATAAAGTTAGGAATACTGGCCAGAAAAAATATCTAAAAATCTAATGAGCAGTTTAACAGCATGCCCAGAGAGCTCTCAAAATCAGCATAGCTCTGGAGCAGCATTTACTGTATTACTAAATATTGTGTACCTTCTACTCCCAGAAAAACAAGTTTGCCCTAATGGGTGCACTGTATCGTGTGATCCAAAAAAAATAATGATATCGATAAAGTTTGAGGAAGAGTAGCATCACACCAAGTTACTTCAGTTTTGCAGTACTCATTTTACTTCTTACTTCTGCATTTACAAATATGCCCCTTTTTCAGTGAAATTGTCTGCCCTATTCCCACCCCCATTTTTGTTGCATCCTTCAGAAACTGCTTGACACAAAAGGCCTCTCCCAGCAGAGGTTTGAGAAGGCCATAATTTCCCCATTCTGGAGCTATTTTCCATTGCCATCACAGTCTGTTTCATGTAGAGAGCTGACCACATAGTTCTGGTCCTTCCAGGCTGAAAGCTGGCAAACTGCAATTGCTCAGTCTCTACATGCAGCCTTGATTCATAGATTATCCAACAGGCTTGAGTTTAAATATATTTACATTCCCCGGGACCCAGAAACTCTTCTCTCAGCAAATCACTAATACCATTCAGATAAATGAGATCATGAGCATCTGTAGCTCTGGAAAGTTATGCCTGCACTTCCTAGAGAATGGTCTTTGCAATTTAATATGAGATCATGTCATTATAGCTTTGAACCTAGCTGCACCATACAGAACAAATTCAAGTCTACTTATATCATAGCCACCTAGTTTATAATTTCAAAACTAGATCTGCATTACTATTTCCCCTCCACAAAAATAATGTAAAAACAACTCCCAGCATAAGCTTTTCTCCTGTGTTTAGGATATTTCTTTTACTAAGGCACTGGCATGAAGAAGCACACATGTTCATTCATATGGATATAAAATCAATCATGTGGCAAACATGTTCATAGTAAGTAATAAGAAAAGTCTGATACCTTCTAATTTGCATAATATTTTACTACTCACTGTAGCACATACTTCTTTCCAAAAAGAAAAGAATCTCACTAGTTGATGTGTTGCACTGGGTTATGATGATGTTTGTTGTTTTTCCTTTTAATCTTATGAAGAAATTACCTTCAAAGAAGTTAATGAAGGTAAACTGCCAGAAGTGTTGTCATTTGTTGAAATAAAGCAGCAGATACTCTGAAGAACATTCTGCTATCAGTGCATACCAAATCAAATCTTTTGAAGGCTTTGAGTTTAAGACTTGATATGTTTTATCCCTTCCATTCTGGAACACAAGTAGATTCAATTTTAAGAAAAAGAAAAAAACTAAGAGAAAACTGCAGGAGTTAGAATATACATGCCTTCATGCAATAGTGGTATACTTCATCCCTAGAAACAGAAGATTTCAAAAGTCGCCCTTTGTGGAACTAAATTTTTCCAAACTACTGAAAAAAAAATCATGAAACATTCAAACCATGGCTAAGGTTTTCACAGATGATCAATAGAATTGTGACTCAGTTTCTTCACCAGCTAGTGTTTCCGCAAACCTTGCTTTCATTCACTGCTCAGAAGTGTTCCCATCCCAGCAATGTGAGGTTGCTTCGTGGCAATAACACAAATCATTTGGTACAGTTTTTAATAGGTTGAAACAAACCCATGATGTCAACCATTGCTTTCTGGATGTTCTTTCCAAAGCGATGAGAATCCTTAATAAATAAATAAAAATACAATGAGCTGTGCTGTCTGGTAACAGTTATCTTTTAAGCAAAAGAAAGAATTTCAACATTTTGTAACTTTGGAACTCAAAGATTTAGATCACGTATATTACCATAAAACAGAATATTTAAACTACAAAAATTCTAGTGCTATATAAATTAATCCATGTTTATGCTATTAGTGACTGGTAAATTCTACATTATGCATTTATGTCTCTACACACAGAACTGGAGAATCTCCTTTTGAAATCAAATGTGCCTATACCTTTGTATTATTACTTAAAAAAAACAAAACTAAAACATCTATTTCATACAAGATGATTTTATCTAAGCCAGTTCTCACAAGAAAAAAAGAGTGCCCAGAAAGTGTAAAACACAATCCAGAAATACTGAAAAAGCAAAAAAAAAAAATTGCATTTGAGTTCCTATTGGAATCCCAAATCTATTAGAAGAACTACATCAAGTATGGAAAATGAAAATCACAACTACTTAAATCATTAAGAAACTGCTCCAAGAGATAGATGAATGGTACAGGAAAGAAATAAAGATTACAAATATAAATCATTAGCTACATTATAAAATCTACTACAGGGAAACCCTAGTAATATCAAGGACAAGCACATAAGTGCTGCTGTCTCTGTATGGACTTTTGCCTTGACTGATAAGTAAGAGTGCAGGGAAATTTAATGTATAAACTAAGAAGCATCTAAGAACAATTTGAACCACACACGAACAAAGTCATATTTTCTAATATTTAATGATTAACAAGACGCACCAAGATCTATCATACAAGTTAAGGCCTATGTAATCCTGCCAAAACTGAGTGTGTTTGTTAGTCATAAAACAAAGGGGAAGGACAAACTGAAGCTCACTCAATGCTGACCTCTACAACAGAAGGATATTGATGGATGACATCACTACATTTCAATAGATGGGTGTGATTCTGATAAATTATGATAATTAAGTTTCCCAAGCACAGATTAAAATTTATTCATCAACTTCTGTCAGAACTATTTAGACCAAGGAGATTTAAAGAATAAAGAGCATACCACTCTATTATCTTTACCACTGCAGCCAGAGGCAAATCAAAGCTAAACTGTAATAATAAAAACCAAGAGACACCCATCTTACTCCTTCGGGACAGATACGAGTCATTTCAGATGAGTTCTGGGGAACTACAAGTGCACAAACATGACCTCAGGCCTTGTTTTCACATCTGATAGGAAGGTGAAGTATTACATTGTTTCCTTGGTTCACAAAGTCACTAAATTTATAGAAGCTGAGAAAAACATTAATATACAGCATACGCTGACAAAGAAAAAGCAGAGTATAACTGTATATTGCAAGTCCTACTACGTTTTTAGTAGACAGTGAGTGGAAGAGTTTTACAAGCAGATATCAGAACAGGAAAGGATTGGCTCTTACCGTTTCAGAACAAGAGAATTTGCTAGAGACATGGAAATGGATGGAGTTTTCACCCAAGATAATGTAAGAAACACCATAACCATCATCAGCCACCTAAGGGAAGAGAAATTACAAAAACAAGTTTTAAACTTACTTTTCCTTCATGTTCTACACAGTCCCTGAAGTTTCCAAACCAACTAACACCTACAAAACCAGATTTCAGCTTGATAAGCCAACTGAAATACACAGTTATCCTGATTTCTGAGTGCTAAAGAGAAATCCTGTCATCTCTCACTGTTCTTTTAATAGAAATGCTTTTTGAAACAGATGAATCTTGTCTACCGCATGGAAAAGTCAGCCTAACGGAGTTAACAAGAATATTATCAATTTCCATATTCAAATCTTGGTAAAATACTATAGCAAGTAAGAAGCTCATTAAAACTCTAACAGTACGCTAGCTCCTTGAAAGTCCATGAAAGCTACAGGAAACCATTCTATTCTTATTCTAGCCACAACTCACATTTAGGAAGACAAGCAGACCAATCTGAGTAGCTTAATTTAGAGGAAAGCGTGTGCAACTATTATTTTTTAAAATTAATTAATTTTGAATTATTAATAAAAAACACAAAACAGTGAAATAATTACTTTCTACTAATCCCAACCTTAGAATCTGGTTTAAGTAATAAGGTGCTTGTCACTGTAATAATAGTTTAACGTACTACATCTCCAGGCATAGGTACTGCGATAGAAGCCCCCAGTTTATTAGAACTCCTTGCTGTGGAACCCTATGCCACATTTGGTAACTGCATATTTCCTTAACGATGATCCATTTTTTAGTGGGACAAGGGAAAAAGGTGATGCTGGTTTTTCTGAGCATGTTCATATAATTGGAAAACATTAAACACATATATTTAAAGCATATATTGCACTTTTAATGTGCAACTTTATGGTACTACGGGTCTGAAATAAACTGTTTTAAAAAGAAATACTTGTATTTAGTAAACATACAGGTCCAAATCCACCACCAGAAGCTAACATCTCAGGGTTCTTCCTCAGATCAATGTGTTGCTGTGGTGTCTGACTCGTTGACAGTCTCCAAGGCTCAGACAAAACCTTTATTAGATGTAAAAAAGATACAGTCAAGTACAACATGTTGTTTAAGAATATGCAACTCTCTCAAGAAATAATAACTTAGAATATATTCAATAAAGCATTATTAAAAGATAACTCCAATTCACATGTCAATTGAATGAATAAGAGAGCGTTAGCAGAAACAACTGAATTTGTTCTAATATATAAACCATCAACATATGAGATCTTGATGTTAATTTCTAAAAACTAATAAGATTCCTTAGAGTAGAAATGTTATTTCGAAATAGATTAAAATTGTCCATAAGCTGGTAAACTTTGCATAATAGGTCTTGTTAATAAGACCACAAATGGTGGCACACAAATCCCAGTTAAATACTACAGTAAGTTAGAAGTTTGTAAAATCTGCACAATACAGAGGTTTCTTGGAAGGCTGCAGAAGCTGCACAAGGTTGTTTGATTCTTAAAGCAGGAACACACGTTTTATTTCACAAATCACAATTTTAAAATACGGTTTAATAAAGCTTGTCACTGCAGCACACTGTAAAAAACAAAAGTTACAATATAAGGCTCCCATAGCTCATATTAAATTATAACAAATAATTCTGTTACAGTTCCAAAAGAATATTCCTGAGAGAAAGTGCATGGTCGCCTGTGGTGAATATGTGCTAAGAGCCAGTATTTTTTTGTAATACTGATTACATCTTGCAAACTTTAATATGGCGTTACTGAAAGTCTATTAGTAAGTGTATATTTAAAAAAAAAAACAAGCTGTAAGATGTTAAGCCATGCTATCTATACTCTTATCTTCTTTCTGAGGAAAATTGGAGTTCTATTAATATGTAAGCAGATACCAGAAAACACTAAATAAACAAACGATTACTTATTGTAACCAATCAGTAACGATCACTTACTTCCTTGAGGAAAGGAGAATCTACAGAAAGGTACTTGGAAACGACATAAAGGCAGAACAGATGGCGGTCAATGCCAGCACCAGTCATGGCAAGGCGATATAAGTGCTGGTGTTTGGTAGCAGCAAGCCGGAATAACTTCTGCTTATTTTCATTCTAACAATGAAAGAAAGTGAAAAAAACCTGTTAAGTGAATCCTATCTAGTTTCTTAGAAAGCTATAGAACACCAAGGCTCAGTGTAGTTAAAGAAAGGCAGGAACTGCAAGAGCCATTTCAGAAGGCAAAATGACAGCATATGAACGTAATGCAAGGTCTGAAAGAAAATTTCAGTCTCAAACTCACTTTTAGATATCTATTTTGGAGAAGAGAAGGCTCCGGGGAGACCTCATTGTGGTCTTCCAATACTTGAAGGGAGCGTATAAACAGGAGGGGGATCGATTGTTTGTGAGGGTGTATAGTGATAGGACAAGGGGGAATGGTTTTAAGCTGAGACAGGGGAGATTTAGGTTAGATATTAGGAGGAAGTTTTTCACACAGAGGGTGGTGACGCACTGGAACAGGTTGCCCAGGGAGGTTGTGGATGCCTCGTCCCTGGAGGCATTCAAGGCCAGACTGGACGTGGCTCTGGGCAGCCTGGTCTAGTGGTTGGCGACCCTGCACTTGGCAGGGGGGTTGAGACTCGATGATCTTTGAGGTCCTTTTCAACCCAAGCCATTCTATGATTCTATTTTGTTAAGATTTTATAATATCAAATGCAACGCTGAAAATATGGTAACCTGTCACTTAGGGCCAGCATCACTTTACTTTATGCCACATTTTTAGGATGATGTGAACAGCGTATTTGTCTCCAGGATGAAAACTTGTAAATCACTGGTAGTCATGCTAAGCATGCCTACTACTGGCATTCTGGAGTAAAGCTTTGTGGATAGTCCATGGAGGATGCAAATTCTATGCAAAAACACACTGATAAGAAGCAAGCAGTAAAAGGAAGTGAGCATTTAAAAAGACCAAATTCAAATCTGAGTATACTAGCAAAGGTATCTACCCACGTGGCTTTCCAGCCCATGTGAATAAGCTATGCATCAAAAATGCAAAAATAGTATATTCAGGGGGATGGTTGTATGTATATGCATGTTAGGAAGTGTCCACGTTTCTATAAAATTCAACAGTTTCATAATGGCAGGTCAGAATCCCAGTTAAATACCATATTAAGACTAAAGTGTGTCTGTTTAAAATTTTATTCTAAGATATTTCTAGAAATATCTTAGAATAAAGCCTCGCTGAATGTTAAAGTTAAATTTGATTTAACAGAATGTGCTTATCAACTCCACAGCAGCAATTCAAGAGAGCCAGATCTCATACCCCAAAAAAGTTCTGTACTGGCAATTGAGAGTTTGGCACGACATTCCTTGCTTCACACTTAACAAGAAATTCATAAATATCATCAGTTTTCTGAAATTTGAGATCCATAAAAGTTGGCTTATTTGGTTATGACTGACTAGCTATTCTCTTTTGGTGTAGCTTTCAATTCCTGCCATACTGACAAAAGACAGTTCTACTGCTACACTTCCATTCTCAAAACAAGGCATCACTCTTTCTTTAAATATTAAAAACTATTCAGAAACTTAAGTGAATAAGAAGTGCTAGCCACATGCTGTATTGATTGTATTAGAGATCAACAGTCAACTTACGCTTTCACTTGGGTCTTCCATGGTTTGAACAAAATTACACGATTCAACGGTACAGGAACGGACAGTCTCAGTTCTGCCTTCTCTGAACAAGCGTGTCATAGAGGCTTCGTATGTCAAAGAAAATTTTCCCATGTCCTTGAAAGTTGGAAAATAAGGACTTAGTGGCTTAGTCAGACTTGCCTCTCTTTCTTAATCAATAGTAACATTCAAAGTAAACACACAGGATATGAATCACTCCACAAATTAAGCAACATTTTAAGTTATTAGTTGCCCACTGTTAGCAATCTTGCTTACAGATAAGAAATTAATAAAACTAATAATGAGATTTGATAAATGCTTTTAGAACGACCAAACTAGCAAGGATTACACTATACATTTTATATTTACTCTTCTTCAGTTTGTCATAAAGAGAACTCAATTAAAAAACTATCAAAAGCTTATTAGAAAGTTCAGTGGCTTCTTAACTAACACAGCAAGTCAGCCTTTGGACAATGAATTTCCAACTGGTAATCTGTTTAGCATTTGTTCTAACTTCCACCGAATGTCTTCAATAACCTCACACAAGCAGTGCAAAGTTACTTGAAAGTACAGCGTACTTCACACAATCACGTGTTCTAATCACAAGTACAGAAACATACTATAGCCAATTTAATAAGATTCTATAAGTCATAAAGCCTGTTCTTCTTACTCGATAGTGAGCAAGCTGCAGGGCAAGTTGAACGAAGGCATCAGGGCTGGTTTTTGCTTTCTTTATTAGCCCCTTCCCAAAAGCATCAAAGCAAAATGAACAGAAGTCCACATCATCTGCCAGAGCTCTAGCAGTGCTCAGAGACCTCTCGATCACATCTTGGCACTGAAATACACAAGTAAATTACTTATCTACATGCAAATATATCCAAGCACAAGCATTTAAAGGCATCCAAAAGAAATGCAGAAGAAGTGCACGCATTTTTAACTGATGCGAATTAAGTGGCCCCTTTTTATAGGCCATTAACATCACTGTCTTCATATTCTTCCTTTGGAGAAAAAGAAGCTATAACTGTGTGAGAGTTAAGATTCAAATAGCTTTAAAAAAAGTCTTAAGCCAATACACATTTGGAGTCCAAAAATGCTCTTAAAACAAAAAACATTAAGATTGTTCAGATCACTAGGACAGTAAGCGTATCACCAGCCACTACACCACCAGCCTATGAATTAGGATCACGGTAGTTCATCTTGAACTCAGGGAGAAAAAAAGAAAAAACATTATTAACATATAGACAGAATTCTTGACACATATAAGACAGCTAATCTCAAGGAAACATTACACAAGCATAATAAGAACACAGCAGCAACTTCAACTTCACTGTAGTACTGTTCTTGTTTACAACGGATGGCCATTTATTTTTGACAAGTTGCTAAGCTAAAAAAAATTTCTAGTAAGAAGCTGCTATTTCCTGAACAGAATTTTTAAAAAGTGGTGATAAAAACTCTGCCTTTTTAAGTAAACTGGGTAACATGCAGAAGTGAAACACATATTTTACAGGGCTTAAGGAAATTAAAGCTATTTATAAGGTCTTCAGTAAATAATGATGTGACTTGACTGTTCAGGAAAAGAAGAGCTCCCTTCCCCAGTCACCATCTGCTGTGTACTTACTTCTTCTGGAATTTCCCACTGTAGTTTGGTAGGGATGGGAATATTTTGATTGGTATCTCCTTTGCAGTGTCCATCCTCTGAATAGCCCAGATCAAGATACTCAGTTGCCATTACATTCTGTAAAGAAAGATACATTATCAGAATTGCAAACACATTAAATCCTAATTCCACAACAATGTAATTTTGAAGTCCTAAGGCATTTAGGATAACACATTTTCAATACTCAGTGAAATACAATCTATTTTCAAATGTTGCCTATTACTTTAAGGCATTTTCATTTCTAAGCAGGAGAATATCAAATCTACATAAAAAAGTCGACTACAGTGGTACAAAAGGCTTTAATTAAACCTCCCCCTAAAAAGGCTTGAACCTTTGTTCAATTTTGATTCTAGAGAATTTCTGTCTGTTATCTGACAAAACCAGTTCATCAAAAAACAGTTTATTGCAGATTAAGTGCATATTCTTGCAAAAAAATGAATCAGAAATATTTAATTCTTTTTAATATTTGCACGCCACTCAGTGCTTCAGTACATTTTATGTGCACACTAGACCTCTTGGGCTAGTTTTCAAGATGGACAATGCAAGCTAAATGACAGATTCTGCCTTACAAGATTTCAAATGAAATACTGGGGTTTTTGATCTTGAGGATGTCAATCTGTTCAACACAGAAATAAAAAGCTTGAAAAAAAATCTGTTATACATGCATACATATTTCTGATCTCTAAATTTAACTTTCTCAATTAGTGGACTGAACTCCCCAACTATGAAATTTCCAGAATTTCCTAGGAAACTGAATTTTACTTTATTTCAGGCTTGCTAACTCTTAGCAGACAAGGGACCAACTAACAGTAAGTACAGTGATATGAACTAAGCATATCAAGTGATTCTCTGAAATAAAAGAGAGTAATTCTTTTCCACTGCCCAGAACAGCCAGTCTGAACTAGACTGGTCTGTCAACCTCAAATGAGTTTTGACTTTCTCCCATTTAGAGAATGCAGTTAGGACTTTCTCTTCCTATACAAATGGATACTCAGATAATAAAATCAGGACATGACTTGGGGCATCAGCTGGACTAGAGTTCCACCTGCACAGATGCATAATGAAATCAGAATTAGCTAATGTTTCTGAAATAATTTTGAGTGATGGAGTCATAACTGTTTATAGGTCTAAGCTTGAAAGAGAAAAAATATTCAGAAAGGATTTCAAGCAATAAACTATGTTCACGATGAACAAATCTGAGAAGAATTGCATTTATACCATTCATGGCAGTGAACACAAGAGCTAATTTAAGTAACATACCAATCTGGAACTCATAAAAATAGCTGAGAGGAAATAAATGCTACAGAGTATAACTTTTATATTTTAAAAATAGGCATGGGATTTTATTGCACAAGGAAGTTTAAGCATTTCAGGAGCACGTACATATACACAATAAAATGCTGTGTCAAACAGGCAACAGTTTATTGATTTAGAATATTATAAACAAGCTAGATAGGGTGACATATCACTTTTCTATAAACACATCTGCTGTCATTAAATTTTAATTAAGACCTTTAATTTAAGGCAATGCAACTTTTTTTTTTTTAGCAAGTTTTGCTTGTTTGTAACTCTGCTGACAACATAGAAGACTAAACGCGTCCATAATCACTCATCAGCAACACAACTGTAAGGGACTGGAAAGGAACCTGACGTTATTCAGAGCTGTTGCATGAACCATCTAACACTGTATTCTACATTAACACTTACCTCCCACATGTGTCCAACAATAGGAGCATCTGCCCAAGAGTGCTCTGCATTCAGGCCCATTTTACCATTTTTGAATACTATAAGAGTAAACGTTTTATCAAACCACCTACAAAAAAAATTAAGTTTCCTTATGAATTTTTATATTTCAAAAACGTTTTTATACTCTAACTTCACGCCTGTCAAAAAGAGATTAGATTCAAACACACAACTTTTTTTGTCCAAAATGGACGAATTTATATGCTTGTAAGTCACTTACTCATATGCATTAGCCACACGAATTAGCAAAACTCTGAAAGTGAGAAGGGTCTTTTCACAGAGTCAATACTGTACCTGTCATAACATCTGCCGTGTATTAAGGATTTTGCATATGCATCTAGTGACCTCACTGGTTCTTCTTCCCTGTACCCTTCCTCGTTGTCATCCAATGTCACAAAAAATGCTGCTTTTTCAACAGCATCTAGGGACTGTTTGTTCTTTCCACGGCTAAAATAAGCCTGTCGAGCCTTAGCCCATGGTATCCTGCAGAAAGAATTTGGTTTACAGCCAGATTACACGGATTAGTGCATATTTTATCATCCTTAATATCACTGTGAGACATTCCTACTACTTCTATCAAATTTAAAGCTACTACTTGCATTCATTTAAACTATATCAGCACAGGAAAGTTCTAAACATACAATACTAGGAAACAATTCAGCATTAATTCAGTATCTACAGGGGACCTCCTCAATAAAGCTGGGGAGGGACTCTTTATCAGGGAGCGTAGTGAGAAATGGCTTTAAACTAAAAGAAGGTAGATTTAGATTAGACATCAGGAAGAAATTCTTCACCACGGTGGTGGTGAGGCACTGGAACAGACTGCCCAGAGAGGCTGTGGATGCTGCATCCCTGCAAGTGCTCAAGGCCAGGCTAGAGGGGCTTTGAGCAGCCTGGTCTAGTGGAAAATAACCCCATCCATGGCAGAGGGGCTGGAACTAAATGAACTCTCAGGTCCCTTCCAACCCAAACTATTCAATACTGTTATCATATCATAACACAAATGCAAGGCATAAAGCATTATTCTTCAGAAGTTCAAGATTTCTGCTGCACACAATGTATGTAATATTGATCATCTACATTTAATAACTGAACAAAAGAAGACATCTGTTACGTGGAAGAAAACAGTAATAAAAATGAAAACAATTCACAGATAAATATCCATTGCTGTAACACTTCACTATAAGCATCTGGACAATTTCCATGAAAACTTACCATGGTAAATGCCCGAAACAGATCTAAAGTTAATGAACAAAGGAATTTCTATACAGCAGTGCCACATTTATTTATAAGTTTACAAGTTTTTCCAATGAAAAAATGTTTTAGAGTACCAAGTTTAAAATATCTCTTAGGAAGTATATTAAAACCCATAGCTCTTTCTCTCCAGTGTCCAGAAACAATCAGACAAGACTGAAATTTGTCAAAATAGACTGAACGAGAACGAGACTGCCTCAATGAGAGGCAAGAGAATAAGTACTGCTCCATTCTGTAGTAGCAGTTACTGAATTTACATTCTCAAGTTTGAGTATATTCTTTAAAATGCCAGTGAAGCTTTAAATTTTCTCTGAGTTTAACATGCTTAATACTGCAAAGCCTCAAATTACTGTTCTTACCACAAATGAAGCAAATTTCCCCTACTCTCCAGCTAAGTATGGGGAGTCTGCATACACAGCTGCTATTGCAAAATTATTTTTAACTCCACATCATCATTACAAAGGACAGCACAGCAGTAACATGTCAGCAATACACTTCCAAATAATAAAATTAATTGAAGAAATGATAATAGCCATACCTATCTCCTGCAGTAAGAGCTGCTAATTTCTCTTCACCAGCCTGAGGCTCTGAATCATCATCAAGAATTCTCTGTATCTGCTGTTCAATTTCTCGAGGTTTCAACAGTCTACCATCGTGGTACAGCCACACTTTGAAGTAACGCCCCTTGTGATAGACAACAATGTGTTTGCTGTCTTTCACGTGCTGGATAGTATCTAGAATTTTAAATTGTTTTCGTGAAAACAAAGCTGAAGCCTCAAAATACTAATAATACATTATATAACGTCAAATGCCTACTGCGTGTACTACCAATTAGCCGCAGCTCATTTAAACAAATTTATGCTCACTTTGTTTACAAATAGAAGGTAAACTGGAATGAGCCTAAACTTATGTCATGAAGGCTTTGTGTCAAACACAGAGTGAAGCTTTCTAAGCAGCTAGGTAAACTCATTTGACAAAAACCACTAATTCAGTTCTTTCGTTGCTCCAAAGGACAGTTGGCATTCCTATAAATCTGAGACCAGTTGATGAGATGGTGGAGAAAGATGATGTCAAAGGCAAAGCCTAAAATTCTTTATTCTGAGAAACATAATACCAGGAAAGAGTTCTCTACTTCGAGTGCTCTGAGCTATCCATAAAGTGTTGGGATATATGCTCCATCCATTGATCAGAAGCAGTTTTATACTTATGGCACCTTTGGCTAGCCTACATAAAGCTCAAGCTTTTGGAGGAAGCGTCTCAACAGCAACTGAAATTGCTGCTGCGAAATTAGTACAGGGTTTGCTTCTCAAAAAATGAGAAAAATGGATAGCAACATTTTCTTTCATCTCTTGGCTACTTATGTTAGTATTTCTAGATGATCTGCCTCCTATTCTGTCACTGTAAAAAAAAATACCACCACACGGAGAAGAATTTGCCTCAAGAACATGGATGTTCCTCATTCTCAAAGCTGATGCACTGACTGTCACATTGAAGTACAGCAAACAAGTTACCAAATGTTTGTCAGGACCAAACTGAATCCCTGGATGGAAATAAGGCCCTTTAAAGTTTGCAAAACCTCAAAGCTCTTTAGGACCTTCAGGATGCAGTGATATTCAAGCTCCAATCCACCAGGTTACATAAGCCTACGTGACAGTCAAATGAACCTTGACCAAGACCGCTGTATTTGTTAAGCCTCTACACAACTCTTCAATGTGGCAGGTACTAAGACTCACGCCAGTGTAAATGAAGTACAGGAGAAGCAGTTGGAAAATCTGGAATATCTGTCCAGGCAAGGGGAGGGGAAGGTATCTGGAAGGTGGCCCTGCTTTTCTATCTATAGGTAATGTTAATGAATGGATGCATGTGCCTTCCTTCAAGATGTACTAATCTTCTGTTGCCTGAATTAAGAGTATATGTACATTTACAGTGAAAATGTACAGATGAACTATGACTTACAGATACAATTATTTTTTGCGCAGAGCTAACAGGATTGCTTGTGAACTTGTAAACACATTCTTTGTGTCCCACAGAAGTTGCAGGAACAGATTCACATAAAAATGATCCTGTTGTACTTCAATAGGTACCTCCCTCTATTCAACATTAAGATGAAAAAGTTTAGCTACTCAGAACTTAAAATAATCAGGTCATTGCTGGAAGTTAAAGCAGGAACTAATAAAAAAACATACATTTTCTTAATGCATTACAGAGAAAGATTTGGACACTGTCCTTCTTACATTTAGCTTTCATTTAGCTGGTATCCTACAGTGCATACAAAACATCAAGATAACACTGGCACTGAGAAAAGCCTGCCAGGATTAAGATTGTACCTGCCTTTAACCTAGGTAAGCAACAGGGTTGAACATACATTCATATCAAGAAGAATACATTAAGACACTGTTGTAAATTATAAACTGAAAGAAAAAAGTCAAAACAGGACAGATTTTAAAATGACTTAGATGAGAGAACTCAATCTTCACAAAGAAAAGTCATGTATATCAAAAGAAACCTGAAAGAGTAGAATAGAAAAAAAGTAAAGGTTATGTATAAATTAAAAACATGGGGGAGACAATTTCCTGAAATCAGCTTTTAAGAGAAGAGACAAACACTGAAGTTTCAAAGTCATTCTTAACAGGAAAAACCATCTATGCGCTCAATGGCAATTCATTACCTCCTGAGAAACAGCAGCATTGGTGCCTTGGTGTCTTTCAACCATCATGAACTGGGAAAGTGGGATTCTAGCAGAAAATATTCCCCATATTGTGAATTCCATTAGGATGGTTTTTTTTCCTCCTTGGATATCCCTGCTTACCTGATTCTTCTCCTGGGATGCGGGAGGTATTAAACATCCGCTCCCACTGAGCTGAGCAAAGTGGAACAGTAGATCCCATCAGAAGAATCTATACAAAATATGTAAATTAAATTGTAAATTTGCATATATCATTAGTAAGTTAAAAAGAAAAAAAACAGTCTGGTTAAACAGAGGCTGTAGAACAATAATGCATCATTTTATTCTGTTCTTTGTTTTCCCTTGAACTACACGTGGAAGATTTCACTGACATTCCAGCATTGTTGTTTTTTTTTTTTCCTCTTATCAAAGCTCACCCTTCAGAAGCAAGCACTGAAGATAGCTAGCATCAGAAATACAGTGTGCTCTACGGTCAGTCTGGATGCAAAACATACACATGCAGCATACCCCTTGATTTCTTCTTTTGTTCCTGGTTAATCTACCTATGAAACGACATCAAAAACCCAATACAACTAGAAAGAACAGTCCTCCTACCCTTTCTTATTTACTTTGTTTCTCTCCCTTCTATCAAAGCCCAAATATTTGAAGAACTACACAGTGAAGCCAGTGTGCAGGAGAATTCACAACATCAAGTACAAGGACAACCTTTGCTTAAAACACCTTCTACAGCAACAGTAACAGCTACTCAACTGCACTCTTCCAATGCTGTCCTTTGCTTTCAAGCAGATTTTCTTACAACTACTATGTTCACATCAGGATCTAAATCTCTCTGAAGTCCAGATGTTTTTGAATGCAGTGTTCTGCCTGACAAATAGGATTTCTTAGACAAACTGTGTATTCGTTCCAATTATCTGGGTAACATCCACACAATCAAGACAGTAGAAAGACTTCACTAGGACACATGCTTTGAAGAAAAACTACAGTTCAGTAAACATTTCTTAGTATTTCTTTGCACAACGCTAGGAACAAGCTGTATCTACCGAATCATCACAGAGTAAGTACATGGGCTGGGGGTTATGATGCTTTCTTGAATAAAATATGAAATAGAAACAAATCTAACATTCAAACAACGTCTGTTTGAAAGATACTTAAGTTTTCTGGAAACGTAGTGTCCTGAGGAAGCGTGAGGTCACATACTGAGTGTAAATCAAGCGTTTCTACATTTCTTTTCAGATAAATGTAACTTTACAAAAAGAAAAAAGTTGTCCAGCTTTATTATTACATCAGGTTAAAAAACAAGTAAAATCAGCAATATACTGCAGTTTGTTTTCCACCTTGATATAGGAAGTAAATAAATTCACTGCATTTGGCAAATTCACTAAGCAAAGCAACTGTAAGCAGAAGTCAGAAAGAACACCATGAAAATACAGCAATCAGTACGCATTCAATTGTAGCTTAAAGTTCAGCATACAACCTACTTCGTATGCTACTCAATTTAAAATTCATCTTTAGAGTCAGTTTTAGCAGTAACTAGGAAAACATTTTCCTACTGGGATTTTCAGAACTCATTAGTTCAAAAGTACCATTACACGCTTGGTACATATCAATAATTTGTTAGGTGATATACTTAACATATGCAAACACAAGATCTTATTTCTCTTTTGGGCAAATAGATATGTTCGTTTCAAATGCTGCAGTTAGCTGGTGTAACAGAAGCTTGTATCTGATAGATAGTAGTTTGTGCTCATGTGCAATTTGGGTGACAACAAAGATGTTTGAGAGCACAAGTTCAGCTGCATCTCACATATCAGTCTGGCACAACACATTCCTCTCCTGTTCTAAAAACGGATCAACTTCTTACAAACCGTGCTGGAAAAGACCAAAGCTACTTAAACTGATATACATACTGGCTTGATTTCTTGTCTGTCCAGTTTTTTCCGGTAGAGCAGGATGGCATGGATAACATTACCAGCTCTGGCTGCCTGTATGGTTGTGGGAAATAAATAAAGGAAGTCCTGCAAAGTACATAAGAATTTTAAGTTAGCTATTATCATATTACACTGAGAAATATACTCAGTACTTCTCTTTTTCTTTAAGCTTTATTCTGGCCAATAAAGAAAAGGCTTTAAAATACGTGAAGTACACTAGTACAGTGAGTTGATGGCTTCAGTTCAATTCCATTTGTTCAATAGTCACAATTACCTTAAACAGCACCAGCCTGAACACCTACAGGACAGCTGTTAGTCATCCCCATATAATGCTACTTAAAATTTGAATTAAAAACACAAGTAGGAAATATTGTGGTTTTGAACCTCAGGGCCTTCCACAATTTTACTTCCTGTACAGGCATTTACAAATATGAGAACACACAACTGGGCTACACATGAGGTTTTTTTACATCGATCTTTTTGAAGATTGCTTGTTGCAGTAAGTACAAAACTGTAAGAGAAGCCATTACTGCGTAAGTCTGCCTGACTGACAGATGGGCTAAGTTTATTACGAAGATAGCGCTGTAGAAGACATTCGTTTCAGTTTATACTCAAGAAAGAAAAATGAAAGCCATATACTCAGTGGCAACGGAGGTCTAAAAAGGAAGATACTAAAGAAAAATAAAATAAGATCCATGGCAGAAATTTTACAATGCTTCTTCGACCCATAAGGTATTTAAAGCATTTACCTACCATTGCAAAATAGTTACTGTTAACCATAATTGGTCCACGTCCTCTAAGGTAGATATACTCTTCCCACCAATCGCTCACCTGTAGCATGAAAGAAAATGAGTAAAAGTTCATCATTTCTATAGTTGATACCTGCTGTGTTAATAATTCCACAATACAACGCTCCATACAGAAATAGAAAGGAAGCAGTCAGCTTGTCCCTCCACTTAAAAGCATACAAACAAACAAAATTCCTCCATTGATTTCTGTTAATATTTAGGGAAAACAAAAGAAAATGAGAGAATTCAATTCTTGTAATAGTAAGTTTCTGAAGAAGTTGTCATCTTCATATAACATTTAAAACACATCAGAAATCCCAAATGCTGGGGTAACCTAAAAGAACTACAGTTAACACGTAGAGCTAGATTTTAGGTACTACATCAGCAAGCTCAAGGGCAGCCTTGAGGTTGTTCAGCCTGGAGAAGAAAAGGCTCTGAGGAAAACTCATTGCAACCTTCCAGTACCCAAAGGGGGCCTACAGGAAAGCTGGAGAGGGACACTGTGAAAAGGCATAAAACAATAGAAGTGGAGTAATGACTTTAAAATAAAAGAGGGGAGATTTTGACTAGATATGAGGAAGAAATACTTCATTATGAGGGTGGTGAGGCACTGGAACAAGTTTCCCAAAGAAGCTGTGGATGCCCCATCCACGACTGTGTTTGAGGCCGGGTTGGAAGCAAGTTGAACTAGTGGCTGGCAACCCTATCTACTGCAGGGAGGTTGAAACTAGATGATCTTTAAGGTCCTTTCTAACACAAGCCATTCTATGGTTCTAATTGTATTACACAATTCTCACTATGATATTGAAATCTGGATTTTCTTTTTGGTGAAAAACATTTGTTGTAATTGTTTATTTCTCTACCATTTGCTTTACCTGTTCTACATAAAAAAAAAAAGTTTTCCTAAATCACTCCTCTATCTAAGCTACCTGGACAGCTACATCCAGGGTCTAGTTATAAATCTTAACAGGGATAAACAGCCTAAGAGAAGTTGTAACAAGTAGATCACTGGCTCCAGAATGATGAACACAGAACAAAACAAAGACGTGCTCTTTCAAGTTCCATTTACCCAACTT
The DNA here is from genome assembly GCF_002078875.1 of Numida meleagris. Lineage (NCBI taxonomy): Eukaryota > Metazoa > Chordata > Aves > Galliformes > Numididae > Numida > Numida meleagris. Next base: position 16,829,930 of record NC_034414.1, read on the forward strand.
TCTGTTTTTAAAAATCACACATTAAATTATTTCTGTGCAAATCAAGTGGTCTCCAATGCACTTTGCACAAGTTTCAATTCCTTTCTTCTCCATTTAAGACAGAACGAACATTAAGAAAAAAATGCAACAGGGAACAAATCAAATTACATCTGTTGAATGTTTAAGTTTCCCACTGATCTACTCACATAGTTTGTGGCCCACCACGATTTCAGCTTTAAGTACCACTGAAGCCTTGGTCCTAAATTAAATGCAAAATCTTTTGCAAGACCATCCATTCTTTTGAACTCTTCATCATTCATAAGTGGCCGGACTGATTCCAGATACTAGAATACAGGAAGAGAATCAGCATCAGTGTACTCACAGATGTGTAGCTTCTCATCATTTCAACAGAAACTATTAGAACAGTAGAGAGAGTATTCAGATTCAATTCATAAGGCCGCAAAATGCTGTGTTGTTAAAACCCTTGTAAACACTTTCCTGCAAACTATAAAAATGAGACCTTTTCCAGAACTTTGCTAACAAATCACAAGTGGAAAAGGTCACTTTCCTAAAAGTGCATTTTCCTCTCAAGAGAAGAAAGCATTTTAAAGAACGTATTTACCATTATCAAAAGGACTCAACTTTTCAGCTTTAAGCCATTTCCTTTCTCCTTCAGTTTCCTTCAAACCTTCAGCTCCTGTGATGTGCAGTCCTACTTATACACTTTGCTGCAAGATTTTCTGTCAGAAAGCACATGCTTACATGCATGCTAGCGAATATAACAAATACAAGATGCACTGAAAGCCCCGGAAGTCATACTTCACTGGAAAGCATTACATCAGACACCACATCATCCAACATGAAGCAAGGCAGCTTCAAACTGTCATCAGGCTCAGTGGTTTGTCTCAGCCCTTAATTTCTATGTGTTAAGTTTTAATGCACAAGATAATATCGATACCACCACGTAATGATTTTAAAACGTGGCAAAAAACAAAAACAAAACACTCCAACATAAATACAAAGGCATCTAAACAGGGATTCAAGGTTACCAAAGAAAATGAATTAAATTCCACACACCCTGTTGACTGTATCTTTAACAGCTGGAACTGGCAATCGTGGTAAAGACGTCTGGAAACTGTACAACATGGGCTTACGTCCTGAGAAGAGTTTTACAAGAGTCTGGAGAAAAACAAAACCAAAATATACGCTTCAACTTATTATGTTCCACAAAGGAAAATGACAGGGTAATAAGGAATAATATAGCTGGGAGTTCCCTTCCCCAGTAAGCAATACTATACCAAATTTAGCCAACTATCACCTTTATCATTGTTTAACAAAGGCAAAAAGGCAATGACAAACTATATTCCAAAGGTTACACAACACATCATTTGAAGAAAAAGAGCGTCATGGAGACTTCCTGACTTCCCAAACAATCTTCTGGTCATTAAGCAATATTGTTCATCTATGACACACCTTGATCTCAACAGAAAATAGAGGCAGTTACTTAGTGCACTTCTTCATTCATTTTCCTCTACAAAGATTAAAAAGCAAATGTAACCACTGACATTTTACTTATAGCCAATAGAAAAACCCACCCCAACTGTATTCTAAAACAGGAATTGTTCAGTCAAGGATCCCAGATAACAATAGCCATCATTAATAATTATGCTTTGGAATCATGTTTTGATATTTTTCAAAGTTATAGCTCAGCATCAATAGTACAGATTTACAGGGAGTTTCTTTAAGAACAAGCCTGTGCCAGATAATCAACTGCACTATTTGAACACATCAAGTTGTGCAATCATGCCAATGTTATACACAGTCCTTGTGTTATCAAAAACCAACAAACAGAAAACAAAAAATCAAAGACAACAGTTCCAAACTCAGCTTCAGATTTTATAGCATCCCATATTCTCCACGAGACCGAAGATAGAAATGCTGCTTCTATCTCTGAATACTTCTCACTTGTGACATGCACTAAGCTCAAACTCTTGATCAGGCAACTTCTAGACTATACATGGAAGGATATTAATATTAATCACCCCTTTTCAGCATGAAAGTAAAATCAAATAAAAGTATTAAACCAACGATTCAAGTACAATCTCGGCTCAACGTCCTACAGAGAATATTGCATAAAGTTCAATATACTACGTTCCAATAGGCTGAAGACGGAAGAAAACTGAGGATGTCCTTTCACTACTGAATTGCTAGAACTGGCTCTCTTCACCCAAATTACAAACAACTGAAACACTACTTACGAAAACAATCTCCTCCCTCTCCATTTCCTTGGTCAGCACAGCTACAGGAAGTTGTTCCATGCAGCAAAGCCATTAACAATTGCAGAGCGTTACTAGCAAAAAAAGAGCTCCCTGCAACAGAGATCTGCTGGATGCATCAGCGTGATCAGCCCAATGAAATCTGACTGCACTGCACGGATAAGACAAGTTTAAAGCCAGGTGGGAAAAAAACACCTTAGCTTTTCATAAGAAAAATCTACTTCTCATACTTAGAGACTATTTTATTCCAGAACTCTTCAGCCAGGTAAGGCAGAGGTTTTCTTCAGACAGAGAGTACCTATTTAACTGACAAAAACAAACACACTCCACAGTATTTCTCTCTTAAATTCTCAACTACACCTTTACTTAAGAATCTGAGATCATTCAAGCGATCTGACAGACACACATCCTTAATTACTTCTGATTTCATATCCTAATACCCATCAGACAATTTGATTACTTAGAAACTGAAATATTTTCATTAGCTGAGCCACCAGACTTCCAATTAGCCTGCCAATCAATTTCTGCTGCAACTGAAATCGCAGCACAGGTTTTCTGTCTGCATGACTATTTGAAGAAAGAAAAATATGGTGAGTATATTATTATGCTGTTAATCAGCATGAAAAACAGCTGGAGAAAAAAACAACACCACATGCACGGGAAAATCCCTCCTGGATAAGAAAGGTTTAGAAAGGCAAGGTGCTTGGTACTGTTTTAGAGGGAAATCAGTCTTCTTTTTTGTTGGAACTACCTAAAAAAAGCAAGGAATTAAATAAAGGTTTATATTAAGCAGAGATGAGATACTGCTGGGCACACACCCATATAGTAGCCTGTTTTTCAACCATATGTAATACACAGCAAAACAGAAAAGAATATATGCAGCATATCATATACCGAAGTATATAAATATAATATGCAACAGAGCATGGTAAGTAGCACTTCAGTTCATACTCTTTAAGGCTAGTGTTATAAGCTAAGATTAACAGCTTTAACATATCTGTTTGGTAGGACATGCTGAAAACCCAGACAGAGAGCTTCAAGCAATTGACAGAAAGCCTTACCATTCAGAGCCTGTACTGTACAAATTCAAGTCATGAGGCTCTTGACACTGCTTCCAGGAGAAACTATTGATTAGAAATTTCATTTGTAACAAACTAATATTAAACTGTAATGTATATTCTGGATATCTGTTGTCGAGCATCTTCCATAATACATCATTACATGTTAAACACATCTGCTTTTTAAGGCTGCAGAAACTGATTTTATTGTAGGAGAGCACTTGAATTATTTCTACATCAACACTGGAAAGAGTTTCAATAACTGAGCCTGAATAATAAAAATCCACTCCACCTTTCAGAGTACCTATACATATATTCCCTACACCTATAACAGCCTTTCAGGGAGATGGCAGCCTCCTAAACCCTTTTCCAAAGCATCTTAATTATCAAGAGAGGCCACATCATTCCAGTCTTACCCTCAAGGGTAAATCACATAACAAGCTACCCACCTCTTTTTGGAGTCCTACCACTAAAATCATTTGAAGGGACATACTGTTATTTACTTTAAACGTAAGGTTAAGTTTAGAAAGGATGACTAAAAATACCAACATTTCTACTTTAAGAAAGAATTAGAGTAGCGCTTTCCGGAGAGAACAAGATTTTTTTGTTGTTGTTCCATAGCCTGAGTTTAAGCTGTGGTTGCACACAGGGAAGTAGGCATTTGAGTCACACAGTCCCAAGGTGCTGGGAAATTTAGATGTTATTCTTAAAGCGCTTGCTCTTCCTTCCACAAGGCCACATTGAATAGTTTAATTATAGCATCAAAAGGATGATAGTAATTAGCAAAAATATCTAACAGCCCTTGTTCCATGACACAGAAAACCCAAGCAAGACAGAAAAATATCTACAAAATTATCTACTTTAGGGCTTTGAGAGCAGATTACATACACACCGAGATAGAAGAGGAAGACAGTATATCCTTACCATCCACAGCTTGGTGCTTGCAGAAAGTTTGCCGTGTTCACCAAACATCCAGCCATGATAGGAAAGCAGCATTTTCAGGGAGTACCGCATTGTGACGATAAGGGCAACCCAAAGCCCTGTGCCAAAAAGTATTCCACTCACAATGTTCTGGGTTTGGTTTGACATATAGCCACTATTTAAAACAAAAGGCAGTATTAGTCAGTTAACGTCAGTTTAAGTTTTAAAGAGAACTTCATATTGCAAACCTACATTCCGTGGTACCAAAGGCAGGCATTACACAAGTTTTACACCTGTTTGCCCCTTCTCATTGAACTCCTTTCCAAACATCCTCTCCTACAGCCAGAACAAAGGCAACAGAACTTGCCAAATGCACTTCCCAAACATGTACACAACAATGACGTAATACTGGTAAAACCACCTACACATTTAATGGCTTTATGCATTAAGACTTACTCTATCACAAACATACTGTTCAAAGACTGGTATACTTTAACAGGATTTAAATGAAAAGCAGTTACACATAAAACTGATTTGGTTTAGAGAACAGTAAGTTTTTAGACTACTTACGTTGTATCAAGGGTTCGGTTGATTTTAGCTATTATTCCTAAAGAAGGATCAATTTTGGCATACATTGTTGACATCACACCCACAACTACAATAAGCCAGCTAGAGGGGCTAGCAGGGTAAACACCAGTGATAATTCCATTCTGGAAAGAAAAGCCTTCACATAATTTTTTCATACCAAAGTGGTTGACTTCATATTACCATGGAAAGAAACAAAAAATCAATACATTTAAGTCATTTCATTTTAAACAAGATTATCCAGCATTTTCTTTCACGGATTTTAACAAAGTTTGATTGCTACCAGAAATTCTCACAACACTACCAATAATTACTTCATAGACTATATAGATTGTGCCACAAGTTTTAGTAAAAACACTGAAATCAGCAAAGCTCTTTGGAATAAATGACATTTCCAATTATAATTCCATTATTAGGCCTCCCTAAACAGATACCTGGCAAGAGATATTCTACTGAACAAGACACAGAAACTTGTCACTTAAACAGTCCTTCTCAAAGTTGTGACATGTTTTTATTAAGGCTACTTTTAAAAAGTATGTTTTTGAAAGAGATACTGAAATTGAAAATAAACATTTTTTCCTAATTTGGAAATTTATTTTTGGTAAAGTACACGCAAATCAAGAGCGTAGTTTTGTACCTCTTCAAGTGACATGATTTTAAAAGTCACAATTATATTTTTGATCTATGCAAATAGACATTATATAATTATATGAGCTATTATGAAGAAAATGAAATAATTATAAATTTCTAACACTTGCTTCATTTTGTTTCCATAGAAGAGACCAAACAGAAGTATCCTTTCAGTCTCAACACTGTAATTTTAACACGGCATCAGCCAGTGCTGATGCTTCCTTACCATCCCCTGTTAACTAAAATTCACACAAGTCATTCGCTGTAAGGAACTTTATATGCCACAGAGGCCTAAAAATTAAGTTTTGCTTAAACAAAACTTCCACGTATCTATGAGAACCTAAATAACCCTCAAGTTTGGTAGGCTTGACTAGTTTTAAGTACCTTGAATCGGATGAACTTTTTCTTCCATGAATGGACACCAGACAGGTAAATTTGTTTGAGCGCCTCATGGCTCATTCGCAAGTCAATCCCCTCGGGAGTTACTGTAAATTGAAATGCTACCGCTTGATGAGCTTCCGCCATTTTGGGAGAGAGTTCTGTTAAAGAAAAAAGAAAAATTCAACACTCTTCAAAGGTACTAGAATCTAGCCCAGTATAAAGCATAACGTAATTGACACCACTTGAACTAGGGTGGCACTGGCATTTTTCTATAACCATAGAAGAACAACTGCTTTATGCCTTTTAAATTCTGAAGGCTGAAGTTTACATTTCTTTTGCAAATCTCAAGTTTAGACTTCTTAATAAAAAAGGAAGTTCCAGTTGAGCTCCATCCCCTTGTTAAACAGCACGTTAGAGCTACCAAGTGGAGTTTAGCAGGGCACTTCAAAAGCAGTCTATTATGACTTTAGTCCCGCTCCTCTTTGCTTTAAGTATTCTACAATGTCAAAATCATCTGGAATGTGGGAGAAGGGATGCAAAGTTTCATGTATGAATATACAGTTAAGAAATGTAAACACTGGGAATGCCGTATTAACAGGACTAGGAAATAAATACACAATGTAGAAAGAGCATTAGGGAGAGATGAACAAGATAAATGCTGTTGCAAAATATCTAGTAAGGTAACTGACCAACGGGTAATGCAATATTTATAAAAGTACCTATCTCTAGAACAGCCTCCAATGATCAGCCTCCACAAATACAACTGCTCCTAGAAGAGCTGATGGTAATTCAAAGACCTCCCAAATCCATCAGTCACTGGGCAGTGAGGCAGAGGCTCAAATCTTGGTTAATCAGGCTTCTGGGCCTCCAGAAGAGTAGCTAAAGCTCACAATACCGTGACAGAACGCAATGTGATCCACACATGTACAGTATTTCATTAGGACAGCAAAGAAACAAAATTGGTTTTGAACACAAGTTCCAAGACAAGCACTGTACGCCCTCCTGGTAACAACCGCAATTTGTAGCACTCCATGACTCAGTCACTAACAACTGCTTCTTTACAATGGCCTTACTGAAGGCAAGTACCAGGAAGTCTAAGTCAGCGGTGTATTCATTCATGTGAATTGCACACCATCAGCTCTACACTAAGACCAAAACTGCATGAGCAATAAAGCAGAGACAGGCAACAGTTAATACATGGTACACCCTGGACTCAACAGGCTTTGCAAAAGCACAGAGCAATTAAAGAATTCATCATGTGTCTAGCGCTGTTAAGACAGTTTAAAAAAAATAATAAAATAAACCCAACCATCTCCCCACGTGCAAAAGCAGGCTCCCAGATTTGCCTCATGAAGGGCCAGCTGGTTCTCCAGTTCACTCCTGGAGTTTTACGTTCTGGGATGCCATTGCCTAAGTACAAGGTCAGCTAGTTTCCACTGCCTTTCACGTCCCCCACGTCTTCTCAGCCTGTGAATTTATAACCATCCTCCTCCTGTTTCTGAAGAGAAAGAATTTCAGGAAACCCTCCCTCTTAGGTACATGCATTTCTATTGTCCAAGGTAGGAAAAGATTAAAAGTAACAATAATCGTAAACAGTCAGCCTTCTACTTTACTAAATTTAATTTAATGGTCATGCTAAACTTAAATAAGCTTCAATAAGGAAGACATTCCTTACTGCCAAAGTACAAACGAAAGAACGTGAAACCAGCAAGAACTAATCCTGCATCAAGTAACAAAGAACAGAAAACAAAGACAAGGTTAGTTATAGAATCGCATTGCTTGATCCTGAAAGATATGAAACCATCAAACAGCTTGCTCCTTTTCACATCCTCTTCCTTTACTCAAGAAAAACAAAGTCGCCCGCACTACTGTTTGTTCTGAATTACGATGGCTGAGCAGCAGAAAGACTTCCTGTAGAGCCCTTCTCTGAACGCTTCTTTTAGTTCGCACAGGCCAATTCAATCATAAGCTGCCGTACACTTCCCCTCCTTTGCATTCCTCCGCTGTCACGTGCTTGCTAACAAAGTAGGGAAAAGGGCACGGGCCGGAGGAGCATGCGCTGCATTTTCAGTTTGACTTGCCAATGTTAGCAAGGCAGCGCCCACATCCATCGGCTTGCTAACACTGAAACAATGACTTCCCCTAACTTCAGGCGTCTTGGTCAGCAAAATATTTCTGTCCTAATGCAGATGAACCTCTTTCCCACCAGCGAGCCGCAGACAAGAGCGTAGCAGTTTGTACAATCTTACTTAAAGGAAAAGAGAAAAATGAACACATGTGTTCACAATCAATCTTAATGGCTATTTTCATCCTCTGAGTGTTTTTTTTCATGGTATTAACGTATCTTCAAAACATGCCTGCTCCTTAACAAAATCAAGCAACATTAAAGGAGAAAGCTGCCGGTTCCTTGTTCTTTTCTGGTTTCAGTTCAATTCAAACACGCTGTATGAGCCACCAATGCTTCTCCTTCTCCCTTTTCATACCTCAGCTTGAGCCAACCAAAGCTTGCCACAATCTTCCTACTGTTATAAACAAACGTTAGTAGGTTGGAAGCAAGCTTTTCAATTGAGAAAATACAAATCAAGTTCCAGTCCTGATAGGCATCATGGTCCAAGAATGCTACGACTCAAAATCTGTACTGCTATGTCTGCTACGCATAAAGCCTCTTCACTGGCAGCTATTGCTGCACTTTCTGGATATCGATGCTACAATTACCAAGGTTTAACTTTTTAGCTCCTCCTGCCCATAGACTCAATGATTTCAGGGTGCAGACACCAAAGAGTCCACTCTGCATTACAGCCTACGGGTTCCTGTACCCACTGAAGGAGACGAGGGTCTCAGCTCCAGGAAATCTGAAGCTACAAGAAATCCCACATCCAGGACACTTCTATTTAGTCAGATACACAAGAAGTCACCTCGGGGTGGTAATACCCAGAGATGTACAGTACAAAATTCAATGTCTAAAAAGACAGCAAAAGAATTTTCATGTACGTCTTGAAAAACAAATACCATGCAAAAAGTCAAAGGTATTACTGAATGCATGGCAGGAAACAAGCAACCCATTCTCAAAACAGTTACTTTTGGAAACAAATACGAACCTTTGTATATTTCCATAGATTTCATAGGCTTTGTACAGATAAAATGATTTTACAAAGTCACCACACTCACATCTCAAAAAGCAACTCCTCTCCCTTTAATGAGACAGCTGTGTTGCCTCTTATCTCAGAAACCATCTTAGCTGCTTCGCGTATCCAATACATTTTTCTCCAATTCCTGTTCCTCTCAGAGAAGGGAAAACCCTGCCGTTTTGCCTTGGATAAAGGCCAAACATCCACTGGGAAGAGACATTATTTAAATATAGTTTTCACATCTGTCGCTCCTTTTCCTACAGAGGACGCAAATCAACAAATGCAGGGTAAAATGGAGAGAAATCTTATTCATATGGCCCAGAACTGCCAAAATCTTGGTTTAAGACTTAATTCTATGACTCATGCTTGCAAGCAAGCTCAACAATTCAATTTGAAGCTCTCTTCATGATATTTTGACATCTATTTGTACATTAGCTTTTATATGTGGAGCACACATCTGTCAGTAATCAAACTCAGCTTACAAAGCAAATCCCTCCAATTATCCTACCCTGACGATCAAAGGTTGAGAATTTTCTGGGAAGAGCAGTGACTGCTACACTCTTTCACTGAGAACATCCCCACACAGGACCCCACACTAGGTTTAATGCTGCCCGAGTTCCTAAACAGACATCTCTGACACCCTGACCACAGACTGCTCTTTGGCGGTGGACTTGAAGCATTACACACCCTTGTGCTCAGAGCTTAAATATGCTGCTGGATTCAGAAGCACCTGGAAGCCCTTATAGCCTCATGCAGGTGCACACATCTCTTCTAAGGAATAAAAACAATTAAAGTTTCCTTCAGGAGATGAGCTTGCTGCAGTTTTTGGAAGAAATGGTCATCCCCCCAAAAATTCATTTGTTACCTTATTTTGTCATTTTAGGATAGGTCACTAAATTCCACATCTGAGGACAGACATAATCAAATAAGGATCTGTATGAAAACACTAAAACAGACTGCTTTTAGTTCAGTACCTGGTATGATAATTCCCAGCATTGAAGCGTGTAAGCATGGAGACCAGCTGGAAAGCCAGCCTGCTGCAAGTTGCACAGCAGCCAGCAAGGTGCCCTTGAAGCAAAGGTTAACAGAGTCCCGAGGTGCATTAGGAGTAGTACTGCTAGCAAGTCAAGGGAGGTGATCCTTCCCCTCTCCTTAGCTCTGCTGAGACCGGTCTCCAGTTCCGGGCTTCCCAGTACAAAAGAGAGATGAAGCTACCAGAGAGTCTAGTGAAAAGCCTTTAAGAGGATTAAGCACTTGGAACATCTCTCCTGTGAGGAGAGGCTCAGAGAGCTGGGGCTGGTCGGCCTGGAGAAGAGCAGCCTCGGGGGATCTTATCAATGTCTATAAATACCTAAAGGGAGAGTGTAAAGAGGACAGAACCAGAAGAAAACAAGCACTACATATAAAGCAGAACAGAAAAAAAAAAAAAAAGAAATTGCAGAAAGTGCCTTACAGACAGCACGTTTTCCTTTTGTTTAATCTTACTGCTTTTTAATACTCCAGGTATGTACTATACATGGACCGAGCGTAACATTCCAGGAATGGCATGGAATAAAAGGCAGGGCATAAAAATGATAAAGTCAATTCTTCAATGCTGACTTCAGAAGAAAAAAATAATATAGTAAAAAAGCCAAAGTTCTCAAACAAATAACGATAAGTTCGTAGTTCCTCTGATGACGTAGAAAGACTCCTCTGGATGGCCTGAGTGTAACACAAAGCATTCAAACTCCAGCAGTCAGCATCTGTAGCATCCCACTTGCACCAGGGCCTGTACTCAGCGGAACAAAACTCCCAATTCATCATTAGTGCCACTCATGTTGTATATAAATACAATAGCTTTCTGAAAAGCAGGGTTTTAACTGATCACCTAGCAGAGATTCTCTTTGAAATTTAATGTAGAAGTCTTTAATAGTAGATGCGATTAAAAAAAAAAATAGGTCTGATGAAGAAATCGTATGTATAAACAGTTCAATTTTTTTTTGAAAGACTATCACATCTTAGAAGACAAACTGGCACCAGTCAAACATTCAAGAAGAGTTTTCTGCAACTGACAGAAGTGTACGGTTAATCTGGAGGACAGAAAGTTGGATTCCGCAATAGAATTTAAACACAGGCATTGTTGTATGAACTTTACAGATAGATGTAGGCATTTTAAACGCTGCTATAATGAGAGCTGGCTGGTTCAAAGGTAGCAGGTAGCTTTCTGGAGCTGACCTTAAGTGCTAGTGATGTACACGGTGGGAAGCAATACAAACTCCTAGTAAAAAGTCCTTGAAACTTAACGTCACATGTGTATACGTTGGAAAGGAAAACAGTGACTGTTCTTATCCACTTGTGGCCCTGTGACTTCAGTGAAGTGCTTTCAGAGAGTTTGCTATAACTGCAGAAGATTCAGTCACTGAAGTCTATGCTGTACAGCAGCATCAGCATGGATGTGGTCGAAGTCACATCTGCTGTTACACGAGTGCCTCCTCACCACCACCTGACAATCCACCCTCTAACAGAATTTTGGTAAGGCAGGCAGTTAACCAGAAGATGCCTATAACAGTTTTACTCACAACCATCTGGTGCTCCTCTGATGAGCAGCTGAACAAAGTTAGAACTAAAGCTCAAGCATCCAATTCAACAGAAATTAGAAGATCAAAGTTGTCTAATTTTACTTACATATAATTTTCCAAAAAAGGTTGCTATGATGCCTCTCAAAGGAAAATAATTTTTTTATCTGTAATTATGATCAGTATGCAGTATGAAATATAATATTTCATCATGACCAAAAAGCTGTTTGTACCAGTTAATGCCACTTTCTTGTGGCACATAATAAGAGTTTTTGAGTCCTGCAAAAAGGTAACAAGATACCTCAGAAAGAGTAGAGAGCTTATCCATAAACCATGTGATATTTTGCAAGTAGACGACTTCTGAACTTACTATACAGATTAACCAACGCTGTTATTCAGTTCAGAATTTCTATTTCAAAATAGCTTGCTCATGTACTAACCTTCAGTAATAACTAATCATGCTCGAGCAGCAGTTATCATCGGCTACTTTACATGCCCAAGTTTTACCAACAATTTACTTTACAATGATTAATTATACTCCAACGGGACCGCAGACACAAAGCCATTAAGAGAAATCCAAGAGGAGTAAAGCCAAGTTTTTTTCTGTGCGATAAACAACCACGTGGATTCAATTCAGCAGGTCTCCTCGGGTGAGCCTAATAACTATGGGACAGAAATAAAACACAAGCCAAACGATCGCTCTCCTTTAAAACTTCCATTAAATGATAACTGACTGAATGCTACGTTAACCTGACAAGTTCTCTCATGCCAGGCTACCTGTACCTGAAGGGAGCCACAATCAGTTTAAGTCTCCCCAAAAGCAGAACATGATTATTCACATGGGAGTTCTCTCAAAGGGATCCCAAAATAGGATTACGAGGCCAGCGATTGAAATGACTTAAGCAAAGCGATGAAAGAGATAGGAGCTTTTTAGTGTAAATTTTAAGGGGTTTTTTTGTTGCTATTGCTGATCATTGGCTTCCATCTCTCAGCCTCTCCTGTGGCTGAGGGCTGTAGTCCCTTGAAATTGCAATGTTTAAATGATTTTCCAATTTCCTTATCCCCTTCCTAAAGGCTAAACTGGGGTGGCAAGCATATGTGGAAGGACAGTAAGAAAACCAAACACCCACAGACAAACAAACAGACCAAGGAATGAAACGAGAACGTACCTGAACAGCTCTGTCTTCCTCAACAAGGAACTTGCGATCTGCTCGTCACACAGAAGTCTTCTGTCCCGCAAACACAGCAGCTGGGATCTCGAGTAGGTCAGGACACGCTCAGAGCTAGATTCATTCCAGTGCTCTTAGCTGCTAATAGCCATTAAGCTACAGCAACAGCAAACGGTCAGTCGTAGCTCTGAAATGGAAAGTCGAGAAAAACAGTTTGAGCTTTGATTCATGCATTTCAGTGGCTCAGAGGGACTGGATCAGACCGGAAGCATTCAAGTAAAACTGATGCCAAAGGAGAGAACTGTCACAAAGAGTAGTTTGAGACCGTTTTCCACTACGCTGCATGAATATGTTGGATTAATCTGGTTGTATTTAGCAGGCCTGAGATGGTGAATGAGAGTTCACCCACTACCTTGCTACGCTCTTCATTATTTCCGAGGGCTGAAATTAGCAGTTGCTGGCTTGTGCAACAAGCAAGGTGATCTAAGGGGCCAGACCCAAAGGCTAGTTTCATCGTGCAGTTTAAGACATCCAAATGCAAGTTCTGTCCTGCAGGCTTTAAACTCCCATTAAACTCAGCCTTGATCCCATTAAGAGTTCCTGGAGACACGTTCACAGAACAGACTGCTCTCACCAGCACCTCCAGCAGAAAAGAAATGATAGGTAGGAAGGTGTCTTCCCAGCTGTAGAAACTGATGACAGTCAGGTAAAAAGTAGAGAGAAGACCGGTTATAGCAGACAACATGTTAATTACTAGGCTAACACTAAGGAATTTTAATCTCTACAGTTTATGGATCATATGGCCTCTTTCATCTTCCTGAATATCATACTGCTGTACTGGATGGTTCCATGAGGTACGCTCCATCAAAACCAAACATATAACAACAACAACACTGAAACGCTCCACAGCTGCAATTAAAACTGAAACTCCTACAGTTGTCTCTATTTACATTTTTTTTTTTTCTACGTGCAGTAGGACACACTGAACTGCTCCTAAGCCTTTTAGTTCATTCTAGTCTTCGCTGCAACACACGTTAGACTGCACACATCCCAGCAAGTCACCTCTTCTAACCTTCTCAAAACTCACAATCATCTTGCTGAGTAAGAGAGGAACACAAAAAAGCAAAATGCTGCTCAGCTATTGCCCTATGCAGAAGCCTCCCACACCCTCAAAAGCTAACCTCCAGGTTCTGGGTATTTTTTAAAAAAAGCTGCCATAAAAGACATTACCCAGGCATTTAGACCACTGCAGTTTTTTTTTCCCCACTTCTCTCTCCTTTGCACTAATTAGTTTCTGTGGTCGTGCAGTGAAGAGTTGTGTTTAGCCTCCTGATGGTAGCGAATATTTCTAGAATGGCTTCACTTTCAGCAGCCCTGCAAAACGCCCAGCTTCCAGCACCTCAGAAGTCCTAAAAGGTGACCACCACGTCCAGTGACTAAAGACAAATGGAATGAATTGCTCTTGATGATCATTCCAAGAGTGGAATACTGCAGAGCCAGCTCGGAACATTTTACTAATATTTGAATCGACTGTTCAAATAACATTAACTCAGGCACAGAAGAGAGGAATGCTTTTTAGTCATGTAGATGCTGTTTTTCTGAGCAGGTGGAATTTGGGACTGTATTACAGCACACCGTGGGAAAAAGTCAACGGCTCTGAAATATAAGAAGACGCACTTTTTTCTTTATTTTAAACACAAGCTTCCACTTGAGTCACCTTCACAGAATGTTTTCCAAAGCCACTCACGCAATCATGCTCCGGTCGCAGCTCTCCAACCGCGCGTGCACGCAGCGAACGCAAACATCCTCTCCACCAAGCGCGTATCGGCCCCCTCCCATCACCCTGGACGCTGCCACGTGTTTATTATTCGATCCGCAGGGCGCCTCCCGGCCGGCGGAGCTCCGTCCCGGCTCGCCCGGTGCCCGAGGACGGGCAGCTCAGCCGGGCGCGTCCCCGCGAGCCAGGCCCCGGTCGGGCGCGCCCCCGCGAGCCAGGCCCGCCCACGTGACCGCAGTCGGGAAGTAGGGGAAAGGTCGCGCCGCCGCAGCGCCGCGCCAGCGCACCCCGGGCGCTGCCAGCGCCGGATAGAAGTTACCCAAGAGAGGGAAGCGGACTCTATCTCAAAGGCAGGAGGGGAAAGCGACGTGCTTTGCCTGCGTAACGTTCAGTTTCTATTACAGCCCGCGAGGAGCGACACGCGAGGCGGAAGGGAGCCGTGACCCGCAGGCTGCGGGCAGCGTAGGGTCGGGGCACGGGGCCCCTTCCTTCTGCCGGCGCGCTCAGCCGTTCGCGGCCGCTGAGCGCGCCGGCAGAAGGAAGGGACCCCGTACCCCGACCCTACGCTGCGCTTTTCCCCGGCCGAGAAGGGCGCTCCCTGCGGCAGCTCCGCCGGGCTATAAATAACGCCGCTCGCGCTCCGGGTCGATCCTGCCGTCTGAACCTGACGACGTAGCGCAACGCACCCGAGCGAGAGGCGGAGATGGAAGATGCGGCAAAACCTCGGCGTACCTTTAGCAGCAAGTTCAGCGGGCACCGCCGCCCCGCAGCAAAGCGCGGACGGCAGGAGCCGCGTCCCAAAAGCACGGAATAAAACGCCCCGGCCCCGCGCACGCACTCCGCATGTAGGTCACGCACCGCCCGCCGCCGGGCTCCGGCTTCCCAGCGGCCGAGGCCGGGCTGCGGCTCTCGGATCCCCGCAGAGCTCCCCGACCCGACGGGCGCGGCCCGCAGCGCCGCCCTCCCCCCGCGGCCGCCGGAGCCCACCGCCCGCAGGAGGAGAGCCGGAGTCCCGCATCCACCTGCAGCGCCGCCACGGGGCCCGCTGCCGCCCGCCAGGCCTCCGCCCGCCCGCTGAGGGAACGGTGGGTACCGCCGCTCACCGGCTCTGGTGCTTGACGACCCAGACGCGGCCGAGCAGAAGCGAGCGGCGACGCCGGGAGAGAGCGAGTGGGAACCGCGGCCGCTCCCCTCACACACCCTGCCAGAGCCGCGCTTGCCGCCCGCTTTCCCATTGGCTGCCGGCGGCAGGGGGGCGGGCCCAACGCGAAGGGGTATGAGAAGGGGGCCGCGGGGCGGAGGCGGGAAGGGAAGCGGACGGCGATAGGCTGAGGGGGGCGGCTTGCGCGCTGTGATTGGTGGGGAGCGCGTGGGTTGGGCGTGAGGGAGCCGCTATGGCGGCCTGCGGGGTGGGTGTGAGGTTGTAGCTCAGGTGGGGTCGTGGGGAGGTGGCTGCGGGCTCGCGGGTCCCTTGGCAGAAACAGTTTGAATACGAGGTCAGAGCTTGAGTATCTCTGACGATGTGTTTGGTCCCAGTGTGATTACAGCAGGAAGGCTATCTGTCCCTTCCAGGATGAGGGCACGACCTGTTGGGCTGCACCGCTGCCAGCACGGAGGCTCTGAAGCAGCGCAAGTTGGGATCCATAATCTTTCCCTCGTGGGCAGATCCACCCAGCCACGCTCCTGCCAGCTGCGATTTCTGTATGCCTGAGGGTGCCAAAGCATACAGACGTGATGAAACCCAGATGTACGGACACAACAGTCTGAGCCTCTCCTTTACCCTTAAGCTCATGCAACACCAATAAAACACTACGCTGCTGGTCGGGATTTCCCCTTCCAGCGTTCTGTGCCCAATGATGCAGTTTGAAGATGATGTTATTATTCCAGGAGGAAACATAAGGCCCAGAAGAAAACAAGAGGAGAAAGAAGAGGGATTTAAGTATTAGTAAAAGGAGAAGGGGAAAAAAGGAAAAAGAAATCTCTAAAAACCCCTCCAAATTCAACAGCGCCCATATCTGCATGTATTTACCTATAACAAGTACTAATATAATTTGAACGTGATAACTTTTGTCCCTTTGACATCCATGTGTTCTGCAAGGAGCATATTTTTCATTATGTATAAAACCAACCTAAAATATCACGAGTTGTTATTTTTGTTTGGTTTTTTTTGTTGTTGCCATTTTTTCCTTCCAGATGCTTTTTACCTTTGAAACATTAAAACAAACAAAACCACAAGCCTGCTTTCTCTCCTTCTGCTTGGTGTTTCCTCATGTCTTAGTCCTGAGCCAACGCTTTCATCTACACAGTGATGAGGAAGGAATCAGTCAGCTGGGAGCAGATGTTGCTGTTGTTTGTCTCGTTCTCCAAAAACCTGTGCAAGCAGTCATGAGTAAGGGAGCACTCAGATGAAGCGCTTACTTTATCATGGCGCTAAGTCCCATATACGAAAAGTATTGCATTACATGAAGCTGTGTGATTGTGACTTAGTCAAACCAGACTTGGCTCTATTTATCTGGCAGCTGTAAACCTAGCATTACGGATAGTCCCGTGATTTGTTGCCAGTGGAACTGCCACTATCGCTTGGGTCAGGCTCTACTCACCCATTAACCCAGATAAAGCAAGTTGGATACTTCCTGGGGTAGGGCTGTCCTATTCAGAACATAGTCCATCTCTTACTGGAGCAACACACGCTGCTGAAGTGCTCCATCTCCTCTGCTCACTATATTTTCTCTTCTGTAAGAACACAAAGCGGTTGTGCTTCTCATGACTGGGACTGTAGTCGCCTGCATGCCTGCAGCATGGCCTGGACTTCTGTCGTAACCTTTCACGGCTCAGCAAAGTCATTTTTCCCCCCTAACTGACATATATTTAATTTCTAAAAACATGAGTGCAGCACAGACAGCATGTGCTTGGTGCTGTAAGCACCCTAGTAGTTAACTCTGATTCTTGCCATCCAAAGAAATGAAAATAATCAGTGACTGGTAACAGTTATCTGTGCCCAGGTGGGCTGAAATAGTTTCAACACATCATGATAGTTGTGTATCCGTGGTCAGCTTATCCCAGTCCTTCAAGACCTCTTGGCTTCTGTACATGCACCTTGGCTTATTTGCAGCAGCTTTTCTTATCCAGCACAGCTACTGTTTAGTGTTTTTACTTTTGTCTATTTTTTTGCCAGATTTTAATGATGTCATATCACTAGACCTTAAGCCTGGATCTGGTTTGGAAAATGATTATCCCCAATGCAAACTGATTATCCCCAATATGGTTTTGCATTTTTCTGCTTTGGTGTATTTTTTTAAGTTAACTGAGTTTTATAAGTTGCTCAAGTCAACCAGTTTTAGAATAAACAAGCAATTCTCTCTTTTTTTTTTTTTTTTTAATTACCTTGAAGCTGAATTATTCTGCTCATTGGAATTGAATCATTCAAGATATTCAGCACACAAAATTATTGTGTGCAATCTCAGTTGCTTAAACAGATATTTTCCCAGTTTGCTTGCTATTTTCATTTTAAACAAGACCAAAATTATTTTTTCCCCCTCTCTTATCTCTTGTAATGTCTAAACAGGAACATTTCATAGTTAGGACATAGTAACTCAGTGACCCATAGCAATTTACAGCTGATAATCTGTGTGGCAAAACACATTGATAGTAAGCTGAAGAACAGCTCTGAAATACAGATTTCGTAGACAGGTAAGTGTATGTATGTTTGTATGCCAGGAGTCAAGGATGAGAGCAAGGCAGGCAGTGCCCCCCCTGTCAAGGGCACTATCCCACAGCACCTGAGCAAGGCGAGCAGAACAGATCCAGTGACAGTAAACAGGGTCAGGCAGATCGTTTGACACGTCCGCAGCAATGAGGAAGTCCAAGGTTGTTAAGCTGGAAAACTGAGTCAGGGTCAGGGTCCAGATCAACAGCGAGTGCGGCCTGGCTACAAGGCCAGGGCTTCAAGGACAAAAGCCTCAGCTTAAAAGCTACTTAAAAGCAGGGACCCCCACTTAGGCCCCTTACAAATCCTCTGGCGAAACAGTTTACACACATATACATGTACACATTCACAGAATAGCCATGTTTATGTGTGAGATGATGCGGGAAAAGTGGAGATATTTACAAAACGCAGTGTCCAAAACATATAGAATTTTATGTCAAGAATCAGATATGATGCCACTGTAAAGCTGCATACTGCCCATTTACTGACTAGTGAAAATCACTGAGTGATTTCACACACCACTAGTAATGCCAGTGTCTCACCACATACTCCTTTCCTTACATGTTTCAGACCACTCCTGACTCCCAAGCCCTTACTGCTATGAGTCAACCATCTCAGCTACTGCTGTTAATACTAACACCAAATTCTGCCAGCACAGTGATGTCTCAGGAAAGAGAGATTTTGATCTGGCTTGATCTTCCTTCATTCTTAAATATTTTCTCATATACTATATGAGAATATAATATTGGTCCAAACGATATTTAAACAGAACAGGGTGAGTTGTCATGTCTTGCTCTGCTTTATTTTTAACTAGATATAATGGATACCATTAATTTTGCTTGACTGCATTGTCAACAGGGATGTCAGCCTATCCTGTGGCATTCCGACCTAGAAGAAGGCATACGTGCCTCCGTCACTTCAACTCTAGAAACATGTCTTAGGAAAACAGATGCGCTCTTCTTCTAATACCATTGTTAGACCTGATAAATCACTTTTGGTGTCTGGACTTACTATTTTGTACATCTGAGGTATTCTTACCTATTGTAACATTACCTCCAAAGATATGACCTAGGCCAAGGGAACAGAAACACTAATCAATACCCACCGAGAAGTGGATAAATGTGAGTCTAATGTAACGCTGACCAAACTGTCCGTAAACTTGGCAGGTAGCTGAGTTTCTCAGAAAGGGTTAAATTTTAATCAAGTAACCATGATAGACCCTACTGAGAATTTTCAAGAGTATTTGAGGATATCTGGCAGAGTCCAAAAGAAAATAAACGATATCTGCATGCTTCAAACATCACATTCCAAGCAGTGCACTGTCTCACTAATATATTTTTAATACATATTGAACAGTAAAAGTAAAATGAACAGCACTGCTCTAGCATACAGTGAGACAACCCTTTTGGAAGAGCTCACAGGGATTCCTCAGCACAGAAAAAATAGCTACAGTCCATTTGGAAGGAACATCCACAGCAAATAACAGATCTTCAGACTTTTGAACATATAAAAAACAGAACATTTTAAATTCTCTCTCTTTCCTCCTGGTGTTTCAACTCTATTCCCTTACTCAGAGTATTTGTGACTCCTGGCTTTGTCTTTCGCATTCACATTGGCTGAGGAATATAGATATCCCGATACCATCTCAGATGTGAGAAGATAGATGGCATTCCAGGTATTAAGGGCATTACCGACAGCCTTACAACACATGCCTAAGGTTATATTGACAGTAGAAAAATGGAGCCTGGCCAAGCTTTGAAAGGAAACTATGTAGTGGGTGTTTTCTAAAGTAAGGGAAAAGTCAAAAATACAATACTGAAGGTCCCTCTATGTTAATTAGCAAAAGCTATAGTGAATGTTACAACCTAATAATGGTTGTGTTTGGAATACTCTCTAAACTCTACAAAACTTTGAGAAGAAGAACCTTCTTGCCTGAAAATGCACACCATCATTTCTAGCTAAAGGTAGAGGTTTGTTTAGTGGTTATTCAGAATATTATTTAGAGGTTTATTTGTTCCAGTTGAAGAATCTGGCAGGAACTTATGGGAAGACAATCTCATTGTCAAGTATTTGTGAATATTTACTTCATTTTTTTGTATACCAATTATATGCCTTGCAGTAATTTCCAGACCGTATCCAGAAACTGACAAAGATTGATCTGCTGCTTGGAGTCCTAGAGACCCAGCCTAAAACAAAGGAAGAGAGTTCAATTCCTTGCTGCGTTATGAACTTTAGGGACAAAGCACATCAGCTGAGTTCCTCAGTGTTATTCATAACTCATGCTAAGCAGAGCCATGGGAAGGTCATGTAAAAAAAAAAAACCTACAATCTGTGCAGCTGGGGAGGAGGGAGGAAAGCCTTTCCTTTATTTCACATGATCGTGCCATTTTAGACAGCATCAAAAAATGCGGAAGACTACTTAACTACTTAACTCCAGGTGAATGGATCAGAAGATTATCTTTCCACTTTGTTCATAGCTTTTGAACGCATAAAACAAAATGAAAAAGCATTGCAACTCTCACTAGATCTCTATTTGTTACATAGCATGGCTTTGTCAGTGTCTTCTCCCTTCAAATGGTTACAGTTCATGTACAATTTATTATGGCGTTTTCCTTATTAATTATCATAATAACTCAGGTATGCCTTCTTTAGTGATCAGTAGAGAGGACACGTTCTACCATTCTGCCTATTGCTCTGTGATATTATTGCTCAGCATTACAGAATACCTCCCAGAATATAAAGGAAATCTGGATAAGACCAACCTGGCCCCTGTCAAGCCCCTCTTAGCATCTATTACCAGTGCCAGTGCTATCCAGTACTGAATACCATTATCACAGCCATCAAACTAAGATCCACAGTGCTGTTCTTTACAAGCACTTTTCCTCAACCACTCAGGAAAGAAAAGGGTGTTCTAACCACACAAAGTCCCAAAAGAGAGCTCCTTCTCTTTATAGTGTCCATACCAACGGGAAAACTAGCTGTGCTGAAGTTGCTCACTTACTGCACAGGTAGATTTCTGTAAACAGGCTGCAATATGAGCTCAATTCTGCAGACTTTGTTTCAGATGTATAATGCATAACCAAGACATTTTAAGGCCCTGTAGATTTACAATGTGTACAAGTCTCATCTTCAGTCAAGGCTGAGTGCACACATTCAAATAAAATCTACCTTTGTACCTTTTCTATTGAAGTTCCTTATCTTTCTATATCTGCAGCCATAATAAAACATCATTTATTTGCCGTTTGCTTCCTTTAACCTCCATAGTACCACCAACTCAAGCAAAGCAGAGTGCTGAGTAGTAAGAAGGGAGAAAAGACCTCCAGTAATTGGAGGAAGATGAGAGAAAGAAAGTGTCAGACAGCACACAGAAGGGAGAACAACTGTTTCATCAGCACAGCTTTCAGCTTTCCAGGGAGGTACCCCTGGGAGCCCCAGAAGGGAGAAGCCTCCAAGGAAATGAAGCAGAGAAACAGAAACTATGGTGAAGCTAAACATGAGTCTTGTTTGCATTGAAACTAAAGAAGTTTAGAAACTCCCTGCATAGTTATATTGTACATCCAGGTTTCAGCAGTGGTGTGGAGGCTGCTGCTGGGAGCAGGTCTCACGATGGTGCGACTCTGCCACGACTGTTGGGCCACAGCTGTTCTGGTTGCCTCGTGTGCTTGTGGAAGCAAATATCACAACTACTTTTGTGGATTCAGGGTGCTAATCAAGCCAAGGGTGTAAAGCTGGAGCAAGGAAGATGCACCCTTGATGGCTTCCAGGTCAGGATCAGGTCAGGGAATACTTGACCAAACTTGACAGTGCATGGGCCCTGATGGGGTGCACCCCTGGGTGCTGAAGGAGCTGGCAGATGTCACTGCAAGGACACTCTCAATAATCCTTGATTGATTGTGGCCACTGAGAGAAGTGCCCAAAGACTGGAGGAATGTAGATGTCACTACTGTCTTCAAGAAGAAGGACTTCTTGCCCGCTACGGGCCAGTCAGCCTCACCTTTGATCCCTGGGAAGGTGATGGAACATCTCATTCTGGAAACCATTTCCAGGCACAGGAAGGAAAAAAAATCATCAGTAGTAGTCAGCATGGATCCACCAAGGGGAAGTCATGCCTGACCATCCTGATAAGCTCCTGTAATGAAATCACCAGCCTGATGGATGAGTGGGGAGCAGTGGATATTGTCTATCTGGACTTCCGGAAGGCCTTTGACACTGCCCCAAAAGATGTTCAAAGAGAAGCAGTTGGAGCATGGACTGGATGAACAGATTAAGGTGGATCGAAAACGGACTGAACAGCCAGACCCAGAGGGCACTGATTTATGTTACTTGGAAGAGAGGATATCTGTTCATTTAAAAGGAGAGCAAACATTGCCAGAATTACTAATGTCTTACTATTCTTACTAGGAAGGCTGGAGGTTCAGAAGTTTGCGAGATGTTTTATTCTAAAGTCTTCTGTTCTGCTATCTGTATTTATCATCTTTCATGCATGAGGGAGCCTTTTCCAGAAGAAGCAATTTGTCATGTTGGTCCTTGTACTTCATTTAACTAAAAAAAAAAATACATTTTTTTCTAATTAATGCTTCCTGAGCGCACTAATCTATCTGGATATATAAGCAAAGTAAGTCTGGAAAAAATGCTTTATACTTGCAGGATCCAGTGATATTTATGGTACTCTTCACTTAAATAAAGGCATGTGAAATATTGGCTTTGTAGGTAAACAGCTATAAAAGCACCATAATATATTTATTTATTTATTTCTGGAGGAATTTCAGTATTTCATCATGTTTTACAGTCTTCTTGTGTTTCTCAAACCATCCTGATAAGTAATAAAAACTTAGAGAAAGCAAAATGTAAGACTGACCTATTTACAAACATCAGCTTCAGCTCCTATCAAGATGGGCAACATAGAGTAAACAGGAGTCCACAAGCACTCCTGTGCTGTTTGGCTAACTTTTTGGAGTGAGGTAAGCATCCAGTGGACTTTGCCCATATTTGTGACTGAATTTTTCAATTTAAAGTAGATCTGCTCAGTTTTCTGGTCACGCACCAAGGACAAACTCTACCCATACGTATCTAAAACATACACCTAGATCACTGAAAGAGCTGAGAACAGTAAGAGAAGGTGAACAAAAGCACAGATCATCATCTGGTTTTGTAAACAAGCTTTTCAGAATCCAAAGAAAAATAACATACTTGACTTTGAAGGCTGTTTGTTGACCTGTAGGCTGGTCAACTTCCTAGGCAAGCCATATCTGCCTGGCAGCTTTTCAAAATACTCACTGCCAGGGAATTACTCTTGCAAAGACATGGACTCTGCATGCTGGAGCCTTGGCACTCTCTGTGTCTATGAGAAAATTAGTTTTGTTTGCATTTGGGCCTGGGAAGCTAATCAGTTTAAGGACTGCACAGATGATGGGCTGGATGACTAGAATATCACCACACATAAATGCGTTCCTGCAGCTTAATGAGAGAACAGAAGTATCAAGGGAAAAAGTCACTAAGATTAGAAAGGTATTGGTGTGGGGAATTATTAAAAGCGCAGAGTGCCAATAAGTCTTGGTGTTCTCTGATATGACAGTGCAATTGAATTGTTCAGAGAAGGGGCTGAAACTGAACCTCTCCTCCAAAAAGTATACCTTTTAGAATGATATTCAGTGACAAATAGTGGAGAAAAGTAATATTTCTAAGCAACACAGAAGACAAGGAATTACTGCTTTCTACTAAAGTATATGAAAACAGTAGAACAGTATTTATCAGGGAGTCTTAATACAAGCTTAATATTTGTAGCAAAGTATTAATGAGAATTTGGGAAATGGGAAAATTTCATGTTCTAAGAATACTGGTTTTAAAATACCATGGTAACAGTTGCATATGTTACTGAACAAGGATTTCTTGCAACATGTTCAGTAATCAAAAGGGAGGAGGGGAATAAAAAGCCTTTCTTCAATAGAAAATAGGGCTTACTGCCCTCATGTGGCTATTGATAAAAAAAGGCTTTGGGAAATTTATGCTTCAGGATTTGATCCAACATAACTACTAGGGATGGGCATTCCCAAGGCACAGGTTGCACATTTTTATCATTCCCTTTGAATCAGCTGTGACTTGTCATGCCCTGGCCTTTGTCTAGACGACCCAGCCCTACATTTCACTAGACATTGTGAAGGGGATCCTGCCCATATCCATCACTACTTCTCAGTGGCTATACTCGTAATGCACCACAGATGAGCTTATACAATCTGTTTTCCTTCCACAGAGCACATACTTCCACAATCCTCCTCTAATGAAGTGGCTACACAGAGAACACTATCAGCCCTGTGAATGCACCACTGGCCTTCCCACAGTGGACCTGCAAACTGCAGTAGTGGAATGAAATGCCAGCATTGCATGGAGGGCAATCACCCAGTAAGGCTCTTCTTGCCTGCAGTTATGTGCATAGGGTGCTGTTAGTGGTCCACAAACCTTAGCTGAGGGAAGGATGTTAAACAACACATGTGGCATGGTGCGTGTGCAATATAAATAAGGCAGTGTATGTGTAGGGTAAATATTAGGTATGTGACAGGAGGATCTGACTTCACTGGGAAAACTTAGGAGTATTTCCCATTCCTGCTCCTCCCTACCAGACTTGCTTCTCCAGTCAAGCAATGGTGGATCCTTTGAGTCTGCCCTTAAATACAAATGGTAAGGACAAACAGAGGGAAGAATTCTTTTTCAAACAGTCTGTTCTTTTGGAAAAGGACACAGGTACAAAAACACTTGGTACCCTTGCCCAGAATGGACTCTTGAACTGGACAAGACATATGGTTCAAGGTTTAGCAATGTATTTATCTCTCCTTCTGTAAATACCAGTGCTAGGACACTATCACCTACTCTGATGTTTACATTCCAGCCTTCTGACAGATGGGGTGGGCAAGTGAGACTCAATCATTTCTTGTTCAACAGAATGCCACCAAATACCAACCGGTCAGAAGTGGTTTACACAAGTCAACATAAAAAGAAAACCAAGCAACACGCGTGGCTAGTAAATAGAAAGCATTGCTGCCCCAGCTGTAGGGTTTCCCAGGATAGTGCAGGTTTCCTGCATGACCACAGTCTGCACTGTTTAAGCAGGACACTGATGGTTTCATGTACACAGTGGTTCTCTGTTGGTTCACTAAGTCTAATCCCAAGTCCCTCAGTGGCAACAGATCCTCTTAGAGGCAGCTGGAGTTTAGTCTGCAAGTTTTGCCATCACTCTCGGGGCTAAGTGGAGAGCCTGCAACGCTATTTTACACTTATGTAGTTAATTCTCAGACATCTAAAATTAAATGAGAGATTCCACCACAAACAAGTTGGTCCAATGATACTCATTTATGGCCAAATACTGACTGCTCAGTCCTCCAGTGAGCACAGGACCATAAGTTAGCCCCACTTCATGCACTGTCAAGGATGTGTCAGGCTGTGGAAGATAGTCACACACATGAACCTCTGGCTATAGTCCATGCTGTATCTATGTAGCTACTGGAAGAATGAGGCATTTAATTTCAAGAGAAAGAGGTGTGAAACATTAACTTGAAAGCAAAACATTTTACCTTATTGTAGCAATAAAGTTGCCGTGACTCATTTCAACCTCAATCTTATTACAATGACAGAGTTTCCAAAGAAATGCCTGCACTTTGATGGAATCTCCTTTGAAATCCTACTCAGTTCACTTTACTTCACGGTATGGAGATGCACGAGAGCCTACGGTGAACTTTTATCGTGAGTCACCGTCTGAATGGCATTGGCTTCATGAGTGAAGATGCCCCAAGAGGACATAAGCCGGCATTGCAAGACTGCTATTTAGCTTGCTGAACTTCCGGCTCTTACAGCCGATTGCCTTGCGTATCCCAAGAAGTTCATTCAAACCCATCCATGTTCCTTTAGGATTACAACATGTAGCGCATACACAGCCTAAAGAATCTGCAGCATTTCATTAAAATTACTAGTTATCCTTACTGCACCTGTATCTTGTTTACATTTAAATGAATATATACCTGACTTCTGAGGCACCACTCCACCATTTACAATGATGGATTTTTCCCATTCTAAAGAGAGGTCAGTTCTGTGAGAGGTTGAGTACCTGGCTCCAACCCACAAAAAGACACCAATTCCATATGCATTAAGTGACAGTGTTCATGCACTTAAAGTTAAACCTATACCTTGATAGCCACTGGGAACAATACCAAGTATAATCCCTAACAGCTAGAGCAGCTTTAATACAAAATCTTGTACTTGTACTCCTCACTTTTAAGATTTTTCAGGTTGTCCATCCAATGACAGTTTCCAGATTTACCCAAATGAAATCAAATAACTTATTAAACAACTGCATTCAGTAGTAGTTCTTATATTAAAATTTGTTTCTAGGTTTTAGAGTCTACCACAAAAACATCTAATGGGATCTGGGACTTAATCTCCAAGATGACCAAAGCAGGAGCGACAAATGAGACAGAAAGGTACAAGAATGTATATTTTTGGAGCAGTTGTGGTATTTGATATACCCTTCTCTGATCGATGCTTCCACCTGATAATCTTCCAAAATACTTTGTTATGGTTTAAACCTGGCAAGCAGTGAAGTACCACACAGCCACTTGCTCACCCTCTGGGATGCAGGGGAGAATTGGAGAGGTAGAAGTGTGAGACCTCATGGGCTGAGATAAAAATCAGCTTACCAGTTCAAGCAAAAGCTACGTGCATAAGCAAAGCAAAACAAGGAATTCTCTGCTACTTCAGCCACTCCCAGGAAAGCAAGGCTCATCCCACATGACAGCTTCTTGGGAAGACAAACATCATGAATCCAAACATCCTCCCCTTCCTCTCTCTTTACCCTAGATTTTATTTCTGAGCATGTCACACGGCACAGAATATCCCTTTGGTCAGCGGCCCTAGCTGTGTCCAACCCCCAGCTCCTAGCTGTCAGGGCAGCACATGAAGCAGAAAAGTCCTTGACTCTGTGTAAGCACTGCTCTGCAACAACCAAAAACATTGGTTTCAACAAAAATCCAAAACCCAGCATCAAATAAGCCTCTATGAAGAAAAACTGTGACAATCATCTTCACAAAAATAGGTATTATTAAGGCATGAGGATAAGAAGTAACACACCATGAGTTACAGAACAGATTGCTGAGTGGCGTAGAGCCAGCACATAAGGCACAACACTGTGCAAGAATCACCTGTAAATGACTTATTAAACTAAGGTGTGCTTGTGGTCTACAGGGGTAGTTAGTCAGTGGCACATCTATTTCTTGAAAGTAGCGAAACGTTCCCAGAAATATTTAGTTCATTTAACTACTCAGTTGACTGTAAAACAGAAAAATCCAACAGTTTAAAGGCAAAACCAGCAGGCTTTGAAATAGAGAAGAGCTAGACTGCTATGTGAAACAAATCACTAGAGCCAACTCATGTAGCAGTCTCAAGCAGCTGTGATTTAGAATCATAGAACCATTAAGGTTAGAACAGACCACTAAGATCGCTTAATCCAACCCCCAGCCCACCCCCACCATGCCCACTGACCACATCCCTATGTGCCACATCCACACAGTTCTTGAACAGCTCCAGGGACAGTGACCCCATCGCCTCTGTGGGCAGCTTGTTCCAATTTTATTTTATATTCAAATTTATTTGCTGCATGCCCAGCTACTCCACTGAAGCAGCCCTAGAAAGCTTCCCAGAGAACCCCTAGGCAGCAAAGACAGATACTTGGAGTCTTCCAATACGAAATGCTATTTTGAGTGGAGAGCAGGAATATGTCAGAGCACCAGGCCGGCGTGGCACACAGGCGTGGGGATCAGTCTCACAGTATTTATTACATGCCCTGGTTCTTTGGGAATCTGAGAAGAAATTAACCTAGTGCTTCACCCCTGAGGATATTTAGAGAAGCAAGGAGAAGAACAGGGCAGAGGATAACAAGATCTAAATTGTGTCTGGTTGTTGTTACCTTACCTTCAGCAGCAGGGGGAGACCTTAGAAAGCAAATGAAAGAAAAGGAAAAAATGAAGACCTAGATGTGCTCAAATAAATTTGAAGTCTAAATGCAAGGGGGTAACCTTAGACTTTGAGCTAAGTAAAACATGGGAATCATGTGCATAACTAGAAAATCTAGGCACCTGGATGTGTTTGTACCCTAGAAAATGAGCACAGAAAGCAAGAGAATTTCAGGCAAAATTAGAAATGTTGAAGAACTGATTGAATTTATCTAAACTCAAAGCCCAGAAACTGAGGGACATGCTGGAGCTACAAGTACTCACACTCAGGAACTACACTGGGCAATGGGGGCATAGGGGGCAAGTACTTCAATAACCAAGTGAATTTGGGGATGGAGGTAGCTGGGATTTCTCTGATAAATGGACAGGAGCGTCTAAGTATAAAAATGTCTGCTCCAACATACAATGTCAATGCAAGATTACACTCAGACTGAGCTGCAGAATGTGGCTGATTTGTACTGGCAGAGGCCTGGGGAAAGATTAGAAGAATGACTACCATTTGTGTCGGACCAAGGAATGGATTGGATACAACTGAATCCCCAAGAAGTGATGCATCTGGAAATGATTTCCCAATATCCAGTGGTGACTCAATGCTTAAAAGTGGAACAGGCAAATGGAAAATTGATTTAATCTCTTTGGGAGTGGTTGTGGGGGACCATAGAGCAACCCTACCCATTTGATTGAAATGGTAGAATGGTGACGTGGAAGTATACATATAGAGGGGCATCATTTGAGAGATTCAGCTATTGAAAAGGTATTTGCAACTCTTCCACTAAGCCCAATTTAGAGGTATTTACTTTACAATCCAGACTGTCATCTAGGGCACCTTTTAATCTTATAGGAGATGTCATAATGATCCTGGAAACTGTCC
Source organism: Numida meleagris (assembly GCF_002078875.1). Taxonomy (NCBI): domain Eukaryota; kingdom Metazoa; phylum Chordata; class Aves; order Galliformes; family Numididae; genus Numida; species Numida meleagris. Next base: position 16,858,961 of record NC_034414.1, read on the forward strand.
AGACAAAATAAGTTAGTGATGCAATTCTGGCATTAAACACAGTTGAAAGAATAACAAGCTGAAAGGAAGGAGAGAATATTATGATTTGTGAATAAACCACAGAAGAAAGTTACCAGAAAGTTGTGTTCATATCTTTACTCTGGTCTAGAGTCCCAAAAGACAGAACAGATGGGATACCTACCCCATGGGAAAAAACATACAAGCAATTAAAATAGAAAAAGAGAATACAAAAAGAAGACAGGATGATGGATAAATCAATTACATCCTCAATTCTCCATGCCATTCTCACCCCCAGGCTTCAGTGAGGAAAGGAAAAGTACGTCAGGACCAAGTAATTACCCCAATCTTTCCTTGTTGGCTCATTGAAAAAAAAACAAAAAAACAAAAAAAAAAACAAACAACACAAAATCCATACAGACTGACTAGATCTGGATCCCCAGCTCCTTGTCCCAAGGTGCAACAATCCCTTAAGGCCCGAGCTAGAGATAATAGCACTTATATACTCCTGGTGATACATTGAAGCCATCATAATGAGCTGTAATAGATTGAGGGGCTGAGGTCACTTCAATTCACAGGGACATATACCAATATAAAAAAAAAATTAGACTGCTGAAAATTATTGTCTTTGGAGACAGAAGAACCTGCCGGTGAATTCCTTTTGAAATTACAACTGGATTCCTACTTTCCTACCCAGAGAGCTCAGCTGTGGGAAACTGCTGAGGTTCCCTTCACTCTTACCTGCAGCAGCTCCACTTGTCTTCCAGTGCCTTCTGATGAGTACAGTGGCCTTCCAAGCACCTTTTGGTGTACTTTTGTTGGATGAAAAATACCTTGAAGTGTTCCCTCGGTGCTAAGCCTATTCCAGACAATTATCCTAAACCTTCCCTGACCTTAAAATTTACCCTAATCCAAAACACCAACTCTAATGGTAAACTCTAAACCAAAGTCAGGTGCCTTGGAATGCTAATCCCTGGCCCTATCTGTAATCATTACCCTAACTCTAGCCCTAATCCTGAAGGAGACCCAAATACCAAACTACTTCTAAACTCCTAACCTAACCCTAATCCAGATGCTGACTCACTCTGAATGCTTTCAGGTGTGCTTCAGGGGAAGCATCGGGGACATCTGTATGCATTTGGGCTCTCTGAATTTGTCAAGGAGAGCCCTCTGGTGGACACCGTGAGCCTGGGTTAGATTTACTGCGCTCCGGGAAGGTCTGTGAATGAATTTTGGTGCACACCTGAATCTCAAGTGACTTTATGGGCAAACCAGAACTCTGAATGCAGTTTGGATACCAGAGGAGAACTCTGTGTGTCTTTTGTTGACATATAAGAAAGTGGAAGTGTTTTTGGTAGACCCCAAGCACCTCAGAATGCCAATCCCACTTCCTATTATTTATCCCAACCTTAAAAATGTCCAAATTATTAATGAAACCCTAACCCTTCATGTCCAAAACCCAAATCTAAACCTACCTGTCACCAAGAAACTGACCTATTTCTAGTAATTTTCACGTGCCTTCTGATGAGAACAGTGGCCAGGTGCTTTTGGTGCGCTTCACCTGAATCTGAGAGAGCTGTGAAGTGCACCAGGTGCACCTGCATCCATTTTGATTCTCCTCTACAGTCAACATGAGTCTTGTGATGTGCACCTACGGACTTGGAGGGATTTTCTGTGCTCTAGACATGTCTATGAGTGCTTTCTGATGCACACCAAGATTTTCAGTAATGTTCTGGGCATTAACCCTAGCCTTCAACTACAAAGCCTAACCTCTCCAGTCTGTCAAGGTCCCTCTGGATAGCAGCACAGCTCTATGGTGAGTCAGCCAATCCTCCATTTTATGTTATTTGTAAATGTACTGAGAATGCACTCTACCCTATCCTCCTCCTCATTAACAAGAATTAATGCCAAGGCTCAGCTGAGGCCAAGGGTTAGGGGTGGAAGAATGGCAAATCCTAGGGGTTCCACTGCTGCCTGCCAGGCTGCAAAAAAATTCCATCCCAAAGATTTTTCCCTATGCTATCACTGTGTGTGTCAGCCAAGGCTCAGCTAAGTCTGGAGTTAGGATCCAAGAATGTTCTTATTTTATTGGCTCCTCCAGAGTCCTTGTTTTACCTGCTGATCTAAGCCAGAGCGATCATTTTGCTTATCAGTACACCTGCATATCCTCCCACATGCCCCAGGGCCCTCAGAGTGCCTTTTTGTGCCCCCTTCAGAACCTCCACACACCTTCAGAGCAGCGGTGGGATTGGTGAGTAGGAGATTATCTCTGTACCTCATCTTTTCTTCCAAGTCCCTTGTTTGTAGCGCAGAACCTCTTATCTTCATTGTTACAAGGAAAGCTGAGTGGAAGGCGATGACTCTATTCTAAATGTACAGTTCATTTATAGACTTTTATGATGTACAGTGCACATTTCCACTGCTTATTCACTACAAGAAACTCTCAGCTGACTTCTCAGGAATGGAAGTGAGGACAATATATGATTAGAGATGCATATTACAAATACTAAACAACTCAGCAAAGGAAGTTTATACGTGGCTCATCACTACACAAAGTACACAAGCCAATCAGTGAATAAAGAAACATTGAAAAGAGCAGTGAGACTGAGAGGTATTTTTTTCCTGGCATCTGAGGATGCCTGGTGTTGTAACAAAGAGAATACTCTAGAGAGCAATGATGGGAGAAACATCTAAGATGTTATTCAACTTTATATTACAGCTACTATATTCCAGGCATAATTCGTAGATTATTATTATTCGAGTGCATTGTTGACAGCACTGAGCTAACCCAAAATCCTGTGCAATTTCCAATAACTTCAAATAAGGAAGCATTATACTAAGCATTAAATCATACACAAGAGGAGAATCTTAAAAAAAAAACAAACAACTGTTCAGAGGAGATTCTGTCATGAACTTAAGTATGTGCAGTTGCACTGTTCCATAATCTGACTTGAACACATGCTCAGAATTGCTTCTTGGCCATGTTTACTCAGACAGTTACAAAACATTCCTCCCTGATATAGCAATCCAGCTCCTGCTGGCCTTACTCACTTGTAACATATCTGAACCAAAATACCTGGAAAGACCAGAAGAAAAATTGAGATAACTTCATATCTATTGGAATGTGATTCTTCTGTTCTTATCCTTTTTATTTTTCCTTAGAGTTCTTCATTGTCCCTGCTCTTAGTCTTGCTGGGGATGCAAAGATATGGCAGGTTGTGAATGGCACCATCAAGCCTTGTCTTCCTATTTGTGGAGGTAGGCATCAAGCCAGAGTTCTCCTGAATTCTTCAAAGAGCTGAGAGAGAGAGAAAGAGCACATTACGTCAAGTTGCTTAGAGAGGTGTTTCTGAAGACAAGGGAGACAAGGACTTCCACTTGTTCTTGTAAAAATGAACAAGTCAACCTTTGTTTTAGAACTCCCACCTCTCCTACATCCTTCTGTGTTTTTTGTCTCCAGTGTGTTCACTGTTACTTACTGCACAATGTCTGCAAAGGCGGTGAGCAACGGCTTACATTGATACTCGATTCCGTGTTTGGCACACAAGGACTTCACCAGTGGAGCCACCTTCCAGTAGTTGTGTCTTGGCATTGTGGGGAACAAGCTGTGAATAGCAGACAAGCTCTCCTCCAGTGCCCCATCAGAAATTTTACAAGTTCCAGCTTTTACAAGTTCCTGTTCGTTATCACTTCCCAGGAACATTATAGCCCACACTAAACCAAACTTTTTGCTGCTCCTGTCTTTCCCCGTGGTGTGCTTTTAGCACAAGGAACTCAGTATTTTCCTGCTTCGCTTCTTCCTCTTTTTTCCGCTCAAATAATCCACTTTTGCCCCCTTTCTCCAGAAGTAATTAGCTTCACAGCTGGTCAGCACAGGAATGGAGATGACTCCATCCTTCAGTTGCATATCTCAGTCTTGGGAATAATAGTATTAGTAGTTAGTATATGTAGACCTAAATTACTGCATCAGATTATAAACAGGGTGCCTTGGCACACACATTTTCACCAACATTTAAGCTACCACTTCAGACAGACCCTGTTGCTACTGAATTATTTCACAGATCACATCCGTATTCAATTTTCCTCTGGTAATTCTCAACTTCCTGTGGGTCCAGTGAAGGTTTTGAATTAATATTATGATGATCTCTATAATTTTCAGTCTCTAAGACAAATTTGCTGGTGCTTACAACTATTTGTAGGATTCAGAGCAAAGAACGGGGGCAAAAAAAAAAGTAAGAAAAATCTCTCAGGGTATGTACTCACTGATGTTCAATCTGAAAGTTCAGATGCCCAGTAAACCAGTCATTAAACAGAGACTGCTCAACATTACATGTTGCTTGGAGCTGGGAAAGAGAAGAGCTAAAATTAGTACAGGTTGGTGACTGCAGCCTTTCATTTGTCTCAAGAGTATGCAATACTGTGCTATTCTGTACTATTGTTTTCTTTTAGCCTAAGCTGAGCTACTCACAGCACAGAAATCATATTCCCCTTTCAGCCTTGTGGACCAGCAGTGTGATGTAGACTGGCTAACAAGAACCATCGTAAAATCAGGAGCTGGCTCTCTGCTTCTGTGAATGTGTGTGAACAGATAGTCAAGTGTTTATCCTCAAACCTATGCCTGCACAAAAAGCAGGTGCATCTGTGATAGTTTTACTACTGGACTCCAATGAGTTGCTGTGCAAAGAGGGGACACCACACTGACATTCCATTGGTGCAGAGGAGCTCAGCCTAAGCAGGACAAAAGCTTTCATCTCAGCAGAAGGAGAAAATGTTCAAGACAGAATAGTATAGTAAGTAGGGTCGTGGGTATGTTTAAGAAAGAGTTGAGACCTATATTTGATTTTAAATGGCTCATGAATATGCCATTGCTGTTCTCCTTAACCATTACTATAACTGTATCCCATTATCCTAGAAACATTTAGGTCAGAAAAGACCCTAAGATGATCAAGTCCAACCATCTACCTAACTACCAAATCCACTGCTAAGCCACATCCACACGTCTCTTAAATTCCTTCAGGGATGAGGACTCTACCACGTCCCCAGGTAGCCTGCTGTAGTGCTTAACTACCCTTTCCATGAAGAAAACCTTCCTTCTATCCAATCTAAGCATGCCCCAGATGCAACTAGAGGGTGCTTCATCACATCCTATCACTTGTCACTCAAGAAAAGAGACTGATACCCACCTCACTACATCTTCCTTCCAAGTAGTTGTAGAGACTGATAAGTTCTCCCCTCAGCCTCTTTTTCTTCAGACTAAACATCCCCCAGTTCCCTCAGCTGCTCCTCATATGCCGTTTCCCGGTCCCTTCATCAGCTTCACTGCTTTTCTGAGCGCATTCCAGTAACTCAATAGGATTATTACAAGAAAGATATTAATCTTCACTTCCCAGTTACCAGCAGGTTTCACCCTTAATGCAATACAGCAGTTTCTTTTCTTGTTGGAATTTGCACCCACAATTAATAAGTATATGTTTTACCTGGGTAGACACCCAGTCCAAATTCTTGTCGTAGTAAATATCCATTGGGATATGGTTCATCTGTGAAACCCAGACAAACCAACTGCTCTCCAGCATCCTGTGCAATCAGACAAGAGGTCAGAACTCAGTAACAGATAAGGAAGTCAATAATGAGCCACCTAAGCGACAGTGTAGACCAGACTTGTAGATAAATGTTAGAACACCAGACTTTCCTATCTGGCACCTGGACAAAAATCATTAAGTAATAATGAATTTCATAAGGAATTATGAAACTTCGGCATGAAACTAGAAGCAGAACTAATTTCCAAAGCACTGAACAGTATGTAAGGTATTTCTCAATTTGGTAATCATTCAGTAAAGTCTCTTTAGCCTTCACAGCTATTGAGGCAGCACAAAGCTGGAATTAACAATTAAACAGTTCTACTTAACTTCAAATTAAAAAAAAAAAAAACAAAAAACAAAAAAACCAGAAGAGAACATGGAAGAATAAGGAAAAGGCAGAGAAAGGTGGGCAGACAGATGAAAAGAACTCACAAATGAAGGCTAAAGAAACTTCTAAAGAGATATTACCTGAATATAAAGTAATATGCTAGGAGACTCTTCATTTCTAATAGTGATCCATAAGTAAAAAAGAATCTGATATAGAAGGTCAGCATACAGGCCAAGTCCTTCCAAAACCAAACACAACAAGAGAGAAAATCATTAGATATTGCATTTATTAAATCCTTTTCTAAGTATCATGTGTAGAAGAGAAATTTCTACATTTAATTTCTTCAGGTTTTTGTTGTGTTGGTTTTTTGTCCCCTAAATTGACTGATCTAGGGAAATCCAAATTAAGAGAAGCTAACAGTTTCTTTACACAGCTTGCCATAATTGAACTGAATTTGAGCATCCAGTTCCAGCAAATGGATTAATTTATTAGCGAACAGCTAAGCATTCAGAAACACAGCTTTGAGACTTGTTACAAATCATTGACCGTGATTCCTCCAGTGAGCAGCATGCTAGACAAACTATTTCATTTTGCCTAAAAGTTACTCTGTTTTTCTGTACTCATAACACATGCAAGAGAACAAGAATGAAGCGTAAGCACTGGCTGCCTGGCACGGGAAACAATGCCAAATGCATTCATACTTCTGACAAATCAAGGATAACAGTTCCTATAAATCCACGTTCCCCTGTTTCTTACTACTATGGACATGCACTTAATGATTTTACAAGAGAGGCAAAGCAGTGCAAGCCAAATAGCCTGTTGTTCATACTTTCATCATCAAAGTGGGGAACTATGTGTTCAGCAGAAAATATTCAGAGCCACTGAAAGTGCTGCACCAAATTGACTGCAGTATTAGGCCCAGTCAAAAAGCATACTCTGTGTCATGCCTGAGCTCTGAGGAGAAAGGCTGGAAGCCCACAGCTAACACCTTGGTTGTGCAAGCAGCACTACTTACCACCCAGTACCTCTTCGTGTATGCAATATAAAATGTGTGGCAGTGGAAGTAGGTGGGAAACAGGAGCGGAGGAAGAGCTGTAATGGAGAATTCATCATCACTGGTAAATTGTTCTGCTTTGCAACAAGAATAAGGCTTTGCGAAGATGGGAGAAGGGTGCAGAAATGAGAACCTGGATGATCTTGTAGGTCTTTTCCAACCTAGCTAATTCTATGATTCTATGATCAGGGCAATGATAGTGGAGAAGTGAGAACTCTGAATTCTTCCTTTGTTCTGCTTGTGCACTTTAATAGCCATATACTATACAGCTGATGCAAATAGTCCTTAGAACCCTCACCTCACTATTCCAGGTAACTTCCCTTAATAGTCAGTTAAGAGTATTTCTCCTTTTCTCTGTTCAGATAGGTATTGATTTATTTTTCTAAACCAGTACAATTTTAACATGACCTAAGATAAATGTACCCCACAATAGGGTAAATGGAACAAATGAAAAGCCATTTGGTTACAAATCTACTAATTTGGTTTGATATTTCAGTCAAGAAGCATACAGAAGCCTGATCTCACATAGAATCTTTCAGGTTGGCACATCAAGAGTTCAGATCACCAGCTGAGCAGGTTACTCAGGATTATATACAGTTAGGTCTTCAACCCCTCCAAAAATTAGACTCAGACTGATTATGTTCTTTGGTACAGCCAACCTTAGCTCTGCTCAAGCCCTGCAGATCAGAAGTAATATCTATAAGTCTCATTAGTATTCCTCATGGTATCACAGGAAAATGAAAATACTCACTGATGAAGAAGTACTTGTGCTGGTGATTGTATGGCATGTATTTTTTCTTTTTGATCCCAAGCTGTGAAAATAAATAATAAAATACTGAGTGGAAACTAAGCAACCCGTGTGGTTAACTTGCCATTTTCCATTCTCTCTTCAAGACATGCTCTTCTGGCACACTTCCCACAGCCCTCATTACTACTGTCTCCCTCCTTTGTACCTGACCTATTATTTACAAACCTAACAAGCCTTTTCTATAAATCCCCCTTCTGGAAAACTTCTTTAATGCTTTATAGCTCTGTAAAGTCCTTCAGAGATAAGCAGTTAAGCAAGCCTGAGACTTTTTCAGCAGGAGAAAAGTGAAATGCAATAGTTCGAAATACCTCTGTTTTGGTTTGTCATAAGTGTAACAGCCCATAGGAAGAACTAAGTATTTGCATTGATACACAGTAGGAAATAAAACTGCTGTCACAGATACCACCATAATCTGTGTAGAAGGGGAATAATGCAGTAAAATTATACCAGAATGTTTTAACCACTAAAAGATGGTGTAATTCATAAGTGCAAGTGTTATGATAAAATCTGAGTGAATAAAGGTGAATTTCAACTGTTCAATATCCTCGCTTTTGCCTTCCTGCTACATTCATAATTCATTTAGTGCAACCTTAGATATTTCAAGTCTAAATTGTACTATTAGTCAAAAAATAGTCATATTTTCCTTTTGTTTACATTTTCTACTTTCTTACTTGATTCCATATACCTAAGTGACAGCTTCATGTTGGCAAAGGTCTTATTAAAAAAAAAATAATTCACTGCTCGTAGCTATTTCAGCAGGGCTTCAAAAAGCAACAAAGTTGTGCAGTAAAGGGTCGCAGCATTATCTTAGGTTATTGCTTCTGGCAGTGGCCCATCAGCACAAGATGAAAACATCTTACGTGGACAAATGACATCTATCCTAACCAGTCCTAGAGAGCTACAAGAAGAGCTATTGGCTCTTTAGCCCTGATGTGCCAGCTGCCTGTCACATCAAGACAAGCATGCCAAAGCAGCCTGTATCTCTAAGCCTCAGACATTAGCATCAAGTAATAATCCCATGTAGGCACGCTTGATATTAATCTTCACAGATTATTAGTAATAATTAATTGCTGAATTGGTATGAAATCCAAGAGGTCATTCAGTTGCTATAACTATTAGTAGTCTTTTTCCTGCTGGGAAATACATATGATGCACATGCATTTATCTAGTTTGTTTAAAACAACTTATCAACAGTTTAAGCAATTTTTAATGAACATAATAAAAACTGTGACCTGCTCACAAAGGCTCAAGGAGGCAGAAAACAACATTTTCTCAGAGACTATGATCCCATCCTAGCTTTAGATATTTCTGATATAGTGTGCTTTTGGTTGGTTCTTCCCAGTTCCTAGTGCATGGCTACATGTGCATGCACACGCAGACATACTGACCTCCACGGAGAATTTCTTCCCCAAAGTAAACAAGAAAGGGTGCATGTCAATGTCAGGATCTTTCCGGAAGCAGTTGGGTTTGGAATGGTGTCGAGAATGCAAGAGAGTCCACCATTTGGCTGATGCCCCCTGTTTACATGAAGAACAGAGTATGATAGCTACAGTGTTCTCAGCAGCAAATTCTCTCCAATTCCCCTTCTTCACCCAGTGCTGAACACTTTATTCCACAGAGTCTTCAGAGCACACACTTTTTCAGGAAGGCCATCAAATCTAGCAAGCTTTTTCGTGGTCAGTTACTTACAATCAAATGGCACATCACGAACTTGTGTAGCAAGTGGTTCCATTTTGTCTTCCTGAAGACTGAAAGATGTCCTAAATCATGTTGTAACCATGAAGCCTGGACCTTAAAAAGGAAAAATGAAAGTTTGGGAGTGGCACAAAAAAAGAATAAAGATCGGAACAATGAAATAGCTATTCTTTACTTTGAGATATCAAGGTTTATTACTCAGACACTTCTCCAAAGCCACAGTCAGAAAGGAACTATGAAATCCTGATACTCTTAAGGATTCCCCTAGAATCTTTAATTCCCACACAACATTCTTGTCTCTAAATTGGAGATACAGGGATTTGCCAGATGGCCCTGTTAGTGGATAAGTAATTGGCTGGATGGTCACACTCAAAGACTTGCAGTCAACAGCTCAACATCTAAGTGGAGACAAGCGGCAGGTGGTGTTTCTCAGTAGGGCAAGGCAACTGTTCCCCTCCCCTCCGCCGTTTTGACACCCCACCCTCAGCAAAAGAAGGGCTTGGACCTGTTGGAGTGGGTCTAGAGGAGGGCTATGAGGATGATCAAAAGGCTGGAGAATTTCTCCTGCGAAGAGGGCTCAGAATTCCTTTTTTTTTTTTTCTCCAGTCTGGAAATAAAAGGTTTCAGGGAGACTTTGTAGCAGACTTCTAGTACTTAAAGGGGGACTACAAGAGAGATGAGGAGAAACTCTATCAAAGAATGTACCGATAGGACAAGGGGTAATAGTCTTAAACTAAAAGGGTAAATTTAGGTTAGACATTAGGTAGAAGTTCTTCACTATGAGAATGGTGAGGCACTGAAATATGTTGCCCAGAGATGCTGTGGAATGATGCTTTGAGCAACCTGATCTAATAAGATGTGATCCTGCTCACGGCAGGGTGTCTGGAAGTGGATGATGTTTAAGGTTTCTTCCAATCCAAACCATTCTATAATTCTGTGAATATATCTTTACCAAAAAACATCACACATTAGGCATGTTTGGGAACTCCCCACATGCAGAATTTCTTCTTTCCACCTTCTGTAAACACATATACAGGATGTATATATAAACACATATAGAGGATGTCTTCTAAAACTAGAAGAGCTATGCCAAGTAAGGTAACAGAGAACTAAATACTGCAATAGTATATGTATGAAAGTTGACAGCAGTGCTTGTGTACATCCTGTAGACTCTGTTGCTTACCTGGGAAACGGTCAGCACCAGCAGAGAGACAATAAAGGGCACAAAGGATGTCCCAAAGTAAAAGAGAATGAGCCAAGCAGCAGTATCCAATAGGAGGATGTGAGCAAGGTGCAGGAAGAAGAAGAGTTTATTCGGCTTCAGAAGTCCCATTTTCTCAACAGAGGCACGCAATTCACGGAAGTCTTTTACCAGCATTTTCTGTGGGAAGCACAAATGTTACAATTTCCTTGCTCTCAGAGTATAGCATTGCAGTCTCAAAACACCTTTGGCGCTTCATCCACCATCTCTCTGGCAGGTGACAGAGCTTATTCAACAGATGTCTAAGACTGTAATATTTTTGGATGTTACTGGTTCACAATCACCAGAGCCCAGCACTACTCAGATATTGCCAGAAAATAGGGAAGGCATGTAGACGAGGTTGACATCTAGCACTTCTCCTCAGAGTGTCAAACTGGAGGGAAAAAAAATGTGTGCATGTGTAAAGTACCCAGCAGAAAGCATACTAAACCTATATGAACACAGCTTACCAAGCTTGTGGCAGGCCATTTGGATAAAATTATTCCTCTTCTTCCACCACCACTTCCAACAGATCATGGTATGCTTTCACTGTACTTTTCCCAAAATTAAGAGGGGAAGGCCAAGTATCTGTGTAAAAAATGGCACGCACAGCCCAGCTGGCTTTGTACTGGTGCCTACTGAGGAAGGATTATGGAACAAATGACTAAAGCGTAGGTGATAGACCAACCTACCTTTTTCTTTGGCAGCTCAGCAGATACCTTCCAAAGCTGATTTCTGCCTTGATGAAGTCCAACCCAAAGAACCCTGACAACCTAGCTTGCTAGTCATTTCTGGGAATGAAAGTTTGCAAGCAGTAACGCATATGCATACTCTAGTGCAGGCCCGCTTTAGTAAATAGGCAAGGCATGGCCACAGTCATGGCCCTCTAGAACGAATAGGAAAGAGACTTGGACATGAGGAAGAAATTTTGTCCATACAATATGCCAAGGACAATTGTATTCCAAGACTACTCCTGTTCTATTGTCTGCACTTCTCTTCTTTCTTTAACACACAAGATTGGTTACTTTCACACTGCCATCAACAGCACTTCTGTGGATGATTATGCATTTTGAACTTGAGACTACTACCGAAGGCTGTCTAAGAAGGCAATGAATTAAGTTTTAGTCTGTATTGTAAAGGCTAATACACTATCTGCATTCTCTCCCTACAAATACCTACAACAGAAAGAAACACAGTCTGAAATTTCACCATCAGTTGAAGAGAATTACTGAGTTGTTGGGTAGCTCATTCTCAAATCAAGTGAAAGAAGAAAAGGATAACTAATATTCATGAGAGCCAAGGCTCTTATTTATATAGTTCCTGTGATAAGAAAAAAAAAACTTAATGTCATTCTCAGCCACCTAATATGGATTTAGACCAATACTCGTATTATTTCTAAATAATAACAAAAAATTGTTAAGAACGTGGGTACCATTGCTTTAGAAGCAACATTGATATAGAAAAATAAGTTCTAATCTCAGAATATTTGTCTTCAATCTTCGATTTGAGAGGATCGACTTACATTTTTAGTGGGCTCAATACTGGGTTGATCTGGTGCCAGCTCTCCTATCTGCAGCGGCTTCAAGTACTTGTTCACCAGCAACTTGTCAACATGGAATGCTACAAAAGCATCCTACAAATGCAGAAGAGTCAAGGGAGAGAGAAGAAAAACCACAGTGTTACTACCCTCAATCTGCTGTGCACTCTTAAAACGTTCATTTGGAGTAAAGACAGTGTCAAAGACTGCTGGTTTACCTTTCTATCTCCTCCCTTTCTGACCTTCCCCTCCCACCCCATCACCTTTGCCCTACATGCTTTTAAAATGGGATTCTATTCCAACTGGCAAGCAGAGGACATCTGATTTCCATGACTGCAATTATTCAGTTATTATGAATATGCAAACTGTGGTGGTTCTTGTTCACAGGCATGAGAGATTTTGATTTTTCAGAAATATATCCTTTTCAGAGGCTGCATTCTTACTTTTCCCCAAGTAAACATATAGGAACATCATGAGTTCTGATATATAAATGCTAAGTAGTCATGGAAAACCAAACTACAAGAAATACAAGTTCTGAAGGAGGAGGTAGACAGGTGATAGCAATGTGAAGTCTGCTTTAGGAGACAAATCAGAACAACATTCCAACCAGCTCTGAGTAGAAAATTCCATTTCCAAATTAACTAACAGCATGGATTTCATCAAAGACCAAGCGACATAGGCAACTTTTTCCTAGTACTTTCAGATACTCATACAGAAATTAATATAAGGATGCGATTCATGTGAACAGGCCTGGTTAGGTGTTAACTGATCTCTCACAAAGATATAAGTGTGAAAAAAATAGTGGCGTGATGGCTTCCAGGCAGGGCTGGGGAGAAAATGGCAGAGAAGCAGGAGGAGACAACTCCATTAACAGAGCACATAGGGAATAGCAGCTGGAGCCCTGAAGGGAATAAGAATGCACACTTGGATGTGCTACAGCTGAGACTGAGCTGGAAATGTGGTCTGTAGGAGAAAAACTCCTCCATCTGTGGAAAATTGCGTTTGTACATCCAAACAGAGGCCTTCAGCTTACTGCTCTGCTGGCATGCTTTCTTTTAAGCTGCCTTTCATCTGAATCAATTTTTGTCAGCCTAGCCATATCGGAATTAATGCTTTGCTGCATTTGAGCCCCAGATTGCTACAGAATCTGTCCCATATTCCAAAACTGCATAGGTCCTGTCACCTGTTCAACTAGTTCTGAGGACTGTGTGTAACACACTAAGTACTGAGCACATAATCACTATCACAGGGAAATCTATACCAGCAGTTCCCACAATAAAATTCAGCAATCAATCACAGTTCTAACACCAAACAATAAGCAAGCAGCTTCTCTGCAAAACCATCTACAGGAAGGAACAGTATTTCATGTTGTTGCACTAGTAGGCATTTTTACAGTTGCCAAAATTCAAACAAGTTCAACTAAACTGTAATCCAGAAGAAAAAAATCTAGTCTTGATACAATTGTTCCTGTTTTCTGTGTCACTTAATTCCACTCTTCTTTCCTTTAAGAGAAAGAAAAAATACCAGCAATAAAAGGAGTTTACTTCACAGTTCTATGCAGTGTGACCCTTGCAAATATTTTGACATTAATTATTCTCACTTTTCCATTTTTTAGATTCTTCTTCTCACTGAAAGTCCTCCACAGTTATCATCCTTCAAGCCTGTATGCTCTTGATACCATCTTCCAGTCAAACTAAGGGTTTGGTTTGTTTAATTTTTTCATCATGCACATCTAAAATATTTAACAATTGACCTATTCCAAAGATGCACAGACCTCACTAAAGTCTTCTGAATTTTCTTAATAAAGGCTTCTTCCACTACTTTTTCTCTCTGCCTCCCACGTTAACTAAAAAGTCTGTGGGATTCAGACTGTCTCATGAAACTGCACTGAGTACTGAAGAGGAATTTCTTACTCTGTCTGCAATGTTCAAGTTGTCATTCAGTGTGAAAATAAAGATTTCTTTAAGCAATAAAGCTCAGGTTCACATACAATCAGGCTACGCATAGAGCAAGGAGTCCACACCACTAACTTACCTTGCTTCTGTTACAGGTTGACTAGGGCCAGCATAGCTTTCTCTGTACTTTATGAAGTGACTCTGCATTCCAGGCATACCTCTACCAAATATTCCAGCCTGGCATTTTCCTATAATGTCACACAGCCTATTTCACATGCACAAGTGTGAAGACAGTTGAGTTGTGAGTCACAGAAAACTGGCTGAAGTCTGGCAGGTCTTATCATTTGGACACGATATCCATTAAAAAAGATGCAACCCAGATCCTAGAAACAAAGTGTCTGAATTTTTCATGTTCATCCATTATTTGGGCTATTCCAGCAGTGTGAGATGAAAGAAATCTGACAACACTAACTAAAGAAAAGGAATGATGGAAAATATAGAACACAAAGTGTTGCTAATTTTCATGAGCCTCAAACATCCCATACATACGGGAGATCCAGGAACTATCTGCCTTGTGTTGCACTTTCAAAATACAGAGTAAGGAAGCAATCTCATTTGTCACATCTTTGTGTACATGTTGATTTATCACTATTTTCAACATTTCCTGCATATGCCAGAAGGCAAGAACTCCAGGGAATTTGCTCAACGATTTGATATGCATTCCCACAGGTTCCCATGGCATTAAGACAGACAAGAATGGTGCTGAGTAGATGTTTTCTTCATCCACAGACTAAGATGCCAGCAGTTGGTATTTAGCAGATTCTTTCAATTTTGTTCATCCAAAGGATCAGAAAGCTCATGGGCAATAACTGTAGAAACTTTTCTGGAGTGCTGCTTATGAAAGCATGCAGCCTTGTCTTTCCCTACAAATTACGTTGTGTAACACTTAGAAGGGGATAACTCTTCATAGAAGAAAGCAATTACTGTAGCTGCCTTATGGCTGTTAAGGTAACAGAGGCAGCTTCCCCACTTTACCCACACTGTAAACCACTGCAGTTATAGCAGCTGTAAAGTAAGATCAAGAGATAAGAGTAGTCCTGAGGACACTGACAGGATAAACAGTTACAACCTGATTGCCCTAAGTCTAAGCCTTTCCATAAGCACCTTCATTCTGGAGGTATTCAAGGTCAGGCTAGAAGGAAGCCATGGGCAACTTGATATAGTGGATGATGTCCCTACCCATAGCAGGTGGTTGGAGCTAAACGACCTTTAAGATTCCTTCCAACCCGTTCTATGATTTACCAGTTTCCATAGAATAAGCTGGAAAGCTTGCACATACCAATGGTACCACTGAGCTTGTCGTAGCCCCTCAACCCCCATGAATTCCCAGCACAATCAGTCCCCATGCTCTTGCACCATGATGCTGGCCAGGCACCCCATATTCAGAACAAACTGGTGGTGAGCATCTCTTCCCCATTCTGCTACCTCTCACCGTTACATCCTGCCCAGCGTGGCTGCTGATAAGAAGGGCACCACCCGGGTGCCGCCGGTAGAAGTGGCTGATATCATACACCTTCCTGTCGATCACCACCCAGCGCTCCTGTAGTGCTGGGCCCCGGCCCGTGCGCTGTGCAACCTCCTCCCAGGTGAACCATCGCATCACTGGCTCAGCTGCTGCATCTCCATCCTGCTTCCTGTCCCCATGCTGTGGAGCCATCCTCCTGCTCCTCTCACTGCTCAGCCTCACCCAACAAGCCCTCCATCCTGCCTCTGTCCCAGTATATAAGGGTTGGGACATACCAACACAGCCCCCGCCCACCTCGTTTTCTCACTCAATCTTTCAGGAAATACAGGTGGTGTTGGCAAAGTGACAGCTGCAGGCAGAGCTCCTCTGAGGTTCACTCTTCCCAACTCCCACTCAACAAATCAGTCAATCACTCAAACAAAGCTTCCCCTTTGCAGCCCAACACCTGCACTGCAATGCAGGCAGGCAGGCAGGCAAAAATTACTCAGTAACTACAGGTGTTGAGTGTCAGACCATGTAATTTCTCACTTGTGAGCTTGTTTTGTTCCCAAGACTTAAGACTTCACTAAAAAAAAAAATGCACTTCTGATTAACTTGCTGCCTTTCAAAATAATAACCCTCTGCATCTCTGTTGGGATGTCACCACCCATTAGCCCCTTAGTGAGAAATATGAGTTGTATAGCAAGAACAGGGCAGAGAGGGGGAGGCTTCCAGTGTGCCCTTTGCACTAATAAGGCTCCTCAGAGCTCTGCACTTCATGCTTCTCTTACTTTGGGTGAGCCTAGGGAGGCAAACACAAACAGTTATGCTAGGTTCTGTTGGTAGGCTATGAAACTACTTTTTCTCCCCTACTCTCTCTCTTGTAAAATTACAACTATTAACTTCAGAAAATTAATGTTAATTACAAAATAGAACTTGATTTGGCTTTTCTGATCTTCCTTAAGCAGTCATAGCAGTCTCATTATTCTTTCTTTTAATTTAAAAACAGACTATAAAGTCTTGAAACTATTCTAAGGCCACACTCGAATCAGTGATTTCACTATTCCGTATAAAGAGAACACATATAAAGAGAACACATGTTAAAGCACACATTGGCATCAATCAGGATGGAGGAATACACAATGAGGATGGTTTTCAAATTATGTGACTAAACCTAAAAAAATAATTTTTCTGAGTTATCTTTTCATCATTTTCAATATTTCACTTGAACTAATGCCCACACATTTGTAATATTTCTCACATACCTACTTGTATTTTTTCTATTTCTTTTGAGTCTGCTAGGCTCAGTTCTCACTTGGTAATAATTCTGCAGTTCAAGTTAGAAAAGGTGATCCAAATAACCTTGAGAAATCTCACAATTACTGCAGCTGAGCTGTTTAAATAGCGTTTATGTCTTTTCTCCTTTACAAGAACACATAAAAAGACTGAAGTCAGTTTCTCAGTTTAGCTCCCAATGACAACCAATAAAAAAGCTTAATAGTCATTACCATTGTGTTTCTTTGCTTCTCCACTTCTTGTAGCAGGCAGTTAGAAAGCATAATTTCTTGTTCCTGGGCTTTGCCATCCCTCAGTCTTACTTGTATTATTTTTTCTGGACTAACATTGAGATAAATCATCTCCAGTTCTCTGGTATACACCTTTGGGACTACAGCAGGACTTGTTCCTTTTGCCATCCCTCCTACACTGGATATCGTGAGGTTAAAAACAAAAACAAAAACCTACCAACCATGATTAATTCATGAAACAATATTTGGAAACTTCAGAATCATAGAACACCCTGAGTTGGAAGGAGACCCACAAGGATCATCAAGTCCAACTCCTTGCTTCTTGAACTCCGGCAGCTTGGGTTCCTGCCTGCTGCTGTGGGGAGCCTGTTCCATTCCTGCCACCCTCTGGTGAAGAACCTTCTCCTAACTCCCACCTGACCCTCCCCTGATGCAGTTCCCTCCGGCCCTGTCACAGTCACCGGAGAGCAGAGCTCAGCGCTGTGCCTCCACCCCCTCATGAGGAGCTGCAGCCGCCATGAGGCCTCCCCTCAGCTCCTCTGCTCTGGGCTGAGAACACCCAGGCACCTCAGCCACTCCTCACACACCTTGCTCTCCAGATCTTTCACCATCTTCATGGATGCTCTCTAACAGCTTTATGTCCTTCTGATATTGAGGTACCCAAATGGCTCCCAGTGCTGGAGGTGAGGCTGCACAGTGCAGAGCACAGCAGGACAACCCCTTCCCTATCCAGCAGCAGTACTGGGCCTGGTGCACCCAGGGTACGGATGGCCCTTTAGGCTGCCAGGGCACACTGCTGGCTCCCATTCACTTGCCACCAGCCAGAACACCTGATTCCTTTCTGTGGGGCTGCTTTCCAGTCCCTCATTCTGTACCTATTGCCAGGGTTGCTCTATCCTAGAGGCAGAATCTGGCACTTGCTCTTGTTAAACTTCCTTGAGAAGGAACCAAGCTGTTGCATATCATACGTGATTAAGATACTTGCTTACACCCAGAAGAAGTCTATTTAGTTACCCTCCTGCAGGCCATGGACAGCACAGAGTTCTTGAACACCAGAGAAACGTTAACTAGATGAATGACACCAAAGTCATATCTGTAGTCTCCTTTAGCCTGCACAAATGCTGAAAAATTAGTTTAATATTTGCACTGCTTGATTACTGATGGACTGCATAAGCAGCTTCCACATTTGGAAAATGTCCTAATAAGTAATTCAAGGAGACTAGGGCTGTATTAGTGCTTCCATTCCTGCCATGCTTTATACTAAGTGTGTCCCTATCTGCTAACACACCATTTGGGGGTATATTCCCTTACCCTGGCAGAAGGGGCAACTGACAATATATTTGCAACATTTCACTCTGATAAATACTTTAATTTGTCTTGAATAGCAAGAAAAAAAAAAGACAGGGTATTGATTTGCCTGATAATCAGAACATAAGATTCAGTGTTCTTTTCTCTGCTTTCTATTTTGGACCACTAGAAAATAAATTCTATGGATTGCGTAGGATTCTTCCTTTGTTATAGTAAAAGGGTAAAATCTTTTTGACAGGTTCCTCTTTCATTACAGTTGCGTGGGCAACAGTAATAATTTCAGTAATAGATGACACTATGAATTTTGACAACACAAGTAACTGAAAGATATAGTCAGAGCAGCCAGCCACAACACAGACACCAGAATCTCTACAAACAGGGATCTCAGAAAACAGCACACAGTGTACAAACTGAAACAAACAAAAGAAAAAGAAAAAAAAAGCACTAATTAAGATCTGTAAGCCAAAACAAAGTATATATAAACTAAAACTAAAAACAAACAAACAAACAAAAAGCCAACATTTAAAAAAGAATGCAATATCTAGGAGGAGAATGCAGGTTTTATCCCTGAGCTACTAATTGCTGCCTATAGCCCTTGTTCTTTGCTTTTCTTTTTTGATTCTTCATGTTCACATGGTGCCATATGTTACAGGAATGAGAAGCAGGCAATAGAGGTTAGTGCTACTTACTGGAGTTTACAGCAACAAGCAGGAAAGTATGGTATGGTAGAGACTTGAAAAGGTGCTAATGCTTTATTGACGACTTATGACATGAGTCTGTTCAACCAGACTGTTGCTATGGACAAGACACTGTCGTTCACATGGGCTGAAATAAATTTGGATCTCCTAAGACACATACCTGTACAGCTTCACACTGGTAGCCTATGCCTAGAAGCATTATGGAAACCAAGGCTGTCATCTATTAACAAGCGTATGTTGTCCACAGATGGTACTGAGGTTAGGTGGCTGATCAACGGTTGTGCTAGTACGCACAGATGACAATACTCTAAGCACAGGTGTGTATATGTTAGGGTCTACCCAGCTGGAAAGCAGCTTTGCAGAAAACGACTTAGGAGTCCCAGTGGGCATCAAGTTGAACATGAGAAAGCAATGTGCTCATGCCACTAAGAAAGCTAATGGTATTTTTAGCTGCATTTGGAAAAGTATCACTAGCAAATCAAGAGAGGTAATCCTTCCACTATACTCAGCACTGGTGAGGAGAGAGGCACGGAAGTCTTAAGTGTCTTAGTGTTTTCTGCTAAACAAGACACTATGTCTAGGCTCCAGACAAGGTAAGAACATAAGAACACAAGTATTGTGAATGTTTCTAAGTAGGAAGGAGACAGTTTCTTGGGCCAGGAACTTCTAAAAAGCTTGGTAGTTGTACAGCATGTAAATGAGCACAGAATCTTTTCCGTTACCAAATGATTCAGTAAGATCTGTTCATCATCTAAGCAACTCAAGCATCAAGGACCCAAGTTGCAAAACCATTATATTCAAAGTATTTCTAACATTGATAAACAACCTAAATGGCCAGTACATGAGTGGTGCTGTGAACAAATCTCTACAAAGAAAGAACCACTTAGTAATTCCCGTTGACTGCTACACAAATTGCTATATGCCGAATACAACTTGTCATTGATAACTCACTAAAAAATTATGTCCTCCACTTCCAAGACAGCCTATATTTACCCTGTGCTTTCTCGGTTTCATTTTTTATTGTTCAGTGATCAAGATGATAAATGTCAACAGTGATGGACTCATTTCAAAATATAACAGAACATCACAACTTTTGTGAAAGTATTAAGCAGGTTACACCATGTTCCCCTCCACTTCAAAATGTTGCAACTCCATGAGCATTAACTCTCTCTTTACTGCTCTGAATGATCATGTTTTAGAGATTACCAGTAGCATGTAGTTTGATTAGAACAGCTCCTCCAGAGCCACACAGCAGAAGGACAATATTGAAACAATAAGCCATTTCTGCAAGAACTTTTAGTAAGTCTTAAGAAATTCTTAACATTGTTCATGGTCCTGAACATCTGCACAGAAGTCAAGACAGTCACATCCGCAGTTGTGATATGACTCTATTACATGCGTGGGATATCTGTGCTGAAACAGACACAAGGTTTTACAGTAGGAATGGATGAGTGGTATCTCTGGAAACAAAGTCAGGCTTCACAGGGAGAGTATATAACTGCAGTTTGATTTTGCAGGGAAAAAAAAAAGAAAAGCCAAAGCTCAGCTTTAGTTGACATTGGCCAGTATGATGTCAGACAACAAAAAAAGGATTTTTAAAGTAAATCAAGAACAAGGGAAAGTCTAAGGAAACATTGAATTGATACTTGATGAATATGGTCAACTAACAAGTGAGGATGGAGAAAAGGCAGAGATTTCTGAGGCATTTTTTCCCACTCTTTTTAATGTCAGTGATAGATACTGGACTGCCCAGTCCTCTGAGGTGTTAAATACTGGAAAAGGCTTCTAGAGAGGTGATTGATTCCTTGTGCTCATCAGTCACAGAATTGTAAGGGCTGGAAGGGACCTCTGTACATCCCCCAGTTCAACCCCCTGCTAGACCATGTTCCCTACAGCAGGTTGCACCAGAAAATATCCAGGTGGGTCTTAAATATCTCCAGAGAATAAGGCTCCACAGTCTCTGTGGGCAGCCTGTCCCAGTGCTCTTCAACCCTCAATAATCAAGTGGTATTTGGATAATGGCCTTAATTATATACTTTTCTGGTTAGCCTTGAAGTGGTCAGGCAGTTGCACTGGATGATCTCTGTAGGTCCCTTCCAACTGAGCTATTCTATTCTATTATGTTCTCTGTTCTGCTCTGCACAAGTTATTCTATTGACAGCCATGTGGTCTTGCACTGTTATATGATGCAATGTGTTCTTTCATAATAACAGATCTTATCTTCTGCCCCCCCCAAAAACATCAGAGTATGACTCAACAGTTGCAGCGCAAAGAGATTTGCTGAATAGAAAGAGTGATACCATCTCTCTTCTGACACACCATACTACACCCTTTTTGGCTAGAAGAGTTGATTATGCCCTGTTTTGGTGATAACTACGCCTACAAGCTCTGGGAAGATGCCTTAATCCCTTGAAGAAATAATGGAACCATATGTGAGCATTCTCACAGTAATCTCTCTTTTAGCTTCTTAAATTCTTCAGAAAACCCTGCAATATTCTCATTTATTTCATTCTAATTGCTTGTCAAAGCACCAGGTTACCAGTTAAAACATTGTCATACTTCAATCTAAATCAGACCAGAAGTTCCCTGTATGTAATTCAGTGCTGAAGAGGCACTAAGTATGTGCCTCTGCATGTCTGAACAAAAACATAAGAGTGTCAACAAGAAGGAGAAGCATCCCGATGTGATGGAAATTCAAAACATATTTAAAAGTCATTTGAGCCAAGCTATGCATACTGTGTTGCAATACAGGGGAAGAAACAAACTTGAATAAAATGTATATACCCTTTGTGGCATGGTGGGAACTATCACTAAATGTTACAGATGGGGAAGGACAGCTCACCGCGTACCCAGTCTGAAATTTTTTCAAGTTTCTCTCCAACTCACGCAACGCAACAAAGGATACAGATATCCCTCGAACACTGTGCTTCCTAGGGTATGTTAGCATGGAATAAATTCTAGAGTTGCTAATAGGATAAATAGAAAATAAACTGAAAAAGATGTCAAATACAAAATTATGGAGACAATTGTAGTCACATTTAAAGACACGGCATAATAGAACAGATTTTGTAACATTAATGGGGATGTGACTTCTGTTATCAGCCTTCTTTTTCACATCTCAAACTTTACAATGCATGACAGCAATTACCTTGCTACTACAGCAGAACATAGACATAATGATCACATACAACCTCTACTCAAACCTATATGTAAAATTAAGTGCATGTTTACTTACTACAGGATGCATCTGAACAGCACAAAGCTGCACCAGGGGTGGATAAGGCTGGACATCAGAAAAAAATGTATTTACCATGAGGGTGGTCAAACACTAGACCAGTGTTTCCTAGAGATGTGCTGATGCCCCATGCCTGCCAGCGTTCAGAAGGCATTTGGGCAATGCTCTTTTTAATAGGCTTTAACTTTTAGTTAACCTGAAGTGATCAGGTGGTTGGACTTGATCTTTAAAGGCCCTTCCGAAGGAGCTATCCTGTCCCATCCTATCTCATCCCCACAGGAAGCATTCCACTTAGAACTACAAGTCAGAAATCCAGCAACGGAAACCTTTATCAGTTTAAATGACTTTATCTTGTGATATCCTTTTCCATTTCAACAGTAGCTGTTCTTCAAACTCGAACATCTGAAAATCAGGGAACTGAGTATTTCTAACTCAGTAATCAGAAAAAACTGAAAACAGAATTAAGGTTATACCCAGATCCTAACATAATTTATATGATGTCCCATTCTGGCAATTCCTCTCTTCCTCCCTCTCCCCTACATATACAAACATTTGTATTTTGTTTTAGTATTAGGACAGGATTTCTCTATATTTTCCCCAGCAGAACCAATATTTAGGCCTAGACTCATCCTATCTAATCCTAAGTTTCTAACTTCAATTATCTTCCTACATTAAGAGATTAGTTAGACTCTCCCTGGCCAATGCAATTGGATACACACTTAGAATCATAGAATCATAGAATTAGCTAGGTTGGAAAAGACCTACAAGATCACCTAGTCCAATCATCCACCTACCACCAATAACCCCACTAAACCATGTCTCTCAATGCTATATCTAAATGTTTCTTGAACACCTCCAGGGACGGTGACTCCACCACCTCCCTGGGCAGCCCATTCCAGCGCCTGACCACTCTTTCAGAAAAATAGTATTTCCTAATGTCCAGCCTTAATCTCCCCTGGCACAACTTGAGGCCATTCCCCCTCGTCCTGTCACTAGTTACAAGAGAGAAGAGGCCGACCCCCAGCTCACTACAACCTCCCTTCAGGTAGTTATAGAGAGCGATAAGGTCTCCCCTGAGCCTCCTCTTCTTGAGGCTGAACAATCCCAGCTCCCTCAGCCGCTCCTCATAAGGCCTGTGCTCCAGACCCCTCACCAGCTTCATCGCCCTCCTCTGAACACACTCCAGGGCCTCAATGTCTCTCTTGCAGTGAGGGGCCCAAAACTGGACACAGTACTTGAGGTGGGGCCTCACTAGGGCTGAGTACAGAGGGAGAATGACTTCACTACTCCTACTGGCAACACTATTTCTAATACAAGCCAGGATGCCATTGGCCTTCTTGGCCACCTGGGCACTGCTGGCTCATGCTCAGCCGAGCATCGACTAATACCCCTAGGTCCGTTTCCTCCACACAACTTTCCAGCCACTCTGCCTCAAGCCTGTAGCATTGCCTGGGGTTGTTGCGGCCAAAGTGCAGGACCCGGCACTTGGTCTTGTTGAACCTCATCCCATTGGCTTCAGCCCAGAGATCCAGCCTGTCCAGGTCCCTCTGTAGGGCCTCTCTACCCCCAGGCAGATCGACACTTCCTGCCAGCTTGGTGTCATCTGCAAACTTACTGAGGGTGCTCTCAATGCCCTCATCCAGGTCGTCAATAAAGATATTGAAGAGGACAGGCCCCAGCACCGACCTCTGGGGAACACCACTCGTGACCGGTCACCAGCTGGATTTAACTAACTCCATTCACCACCACTCTCTGGGCCCGGCCCTCCAGCCAGCTCCTTACCCAGCAAGGAGTGTACCTGTCCAAGACACAGGCTTCCAGTTTCTCCAGGAGAATACTGTGGGAGACAGTGTCAAAGGCTTTGCTGAAGTCTAGGTAGACCACATCAACAGCCTTTCCCTCATCCACCAGACGGGTCACTCGATCATAGAAGGAGATCCGGTTGGTCAAGCAGGACCTGCCCTTCACAAATCCATGCTGGCTGGGCCTGATCCCCTGGTTGTCCTGCAAATGCCACATGATCTCCCTCAGGACAATCCATAACCTTCCCTGGCACTGAGGTCAGGCTGACAGGCCTGTAGTTCCCCAGATCCTCCTTACAACCCTTCTTGTAGATTGGAGTCACATTGGCAAGTCTACAGTCTTCTGGGACCTCTCCAGTTGACCAGGAACACCAATAGATGATGGAAAGCAGCTTGGCTATCTCCTCCGCCAGCTCCCTCAGTACTCTCGGGTGGATCTCGTCCAGCCCCATGGACGTGTGGCAGTCCAGGTGGAGTAGTAGGTCTGTGACCGTTTCCTCCTGAATCATGAGGGGTTTGTTTTGCTCCCCATCCGAGACTTCCAGGTCAGAGAGTAGAGTGCTCTGAGGACAGCTGGTCTGGCTTTTAAAGACAGACGTAAAAAAGGCATTGAGAACCTCAGCCTTTTCATTGTCCTCAGTGGCCACATTTCCAGCCGCGTCCAGTAAAGAATGGATATTCTCCTTGGTCCTCCTCTTACTGTTAATATATTTGTAAAAGAGTTTCTTGTTCCCTTTAATCCCAGCAGCCAAGCTTAATTCGAGCTGGGCCTTTGCCTTTCTAATTTTCTTCCTGCACATCCTGGCAACCTCTTTGTACTCTCCCCGAGTTGCCTGTCCCTTCTTCCACAGGATGTAGATTCTCTTTTTCTCCTGGAGCCTCAGGAAAAGCTCCCTGTTCATCCACGCCGGTCTCCTTCCCCGCCGGCTCATCCACTTCTAGTGGATGTCTCTATTTTAGGCAGGCCATAGATTACTCCATACAGATTACTACACTAACTCAAGATTTGGACCCTTTTATCCTCTTCATCATGATTCTGGCCTCACATTCTCACCTCCCTAGAATCAAAAGTGCAGACCAAACAACTGGTTATCTCCACAGCAAGAGAATCCCTACTTCCTTTTACTGATAGAATCTATGCAAAGTAGCATAGATATGAGTTACAGCTGTTTCAGAGGATACACTGTCATCCATACAGCAAACTATCAGAGAGAGAGGCTGAAATCTCATAAAAAGTCTTGGTCTTTCTTGATAATCATTTATCACAGCACTGCTAAAATGCTCTCTCATCATCCATTTCTGCCCATTTGGAGGTATCCTGGAAAATTCTCTGCTGATTTCACCTTCACACTGCCAGTCTGTAAGGGAGAGAGTGATTGATACCGCACAGTTCTTAATTTCTTAGTCCTTGGGTTTCAGAAATGGTTTTTATGTGTGTTTTATAACCATTATTACTTCCTTTTCTAACCTTCTGGAAAGGAAGACAAAGAGAGCGGCATTCTTTATATACATACCACCACTGTTTCTCTTTTTCTATAAAGGACAGGAACTGCGAATTTCAAGAGAAAAAGCACAGTGCTAATAATCCACTAAATATTTTCTACACGTGGAGTTTATGGACTCTCCATACTCTGCATGGATTCACAGATATCATTTATAGAAAGCTTTATCTATATAAGTAGCTGGAGAAAACTGATTATTACAACTTAATCCACAAGATAAAGATCCACCCTGCCTTCCCATCTGAGGTATGTTAGCAGGTACATACAAGTCACATCAAATAGCAGATGAAAACACATTTCACAAGGCTGTAATTTATGATCATGAGAAGTCATTTTTACAGTGAAGACATACCATGTGCTTCTTTCACCAGATCCCATGAAAGGTGCTTCCTCTCTTTACTCCTGAGAGTAAATGTAGTATTTCTTTGCATCTACTGGGTTCCTATGAAGGACAGCAGATAATTATGTTGTTATTCAACTGAATTTAAATATACAAACCTACATATAAATATTTAGAGAAAAATACTGAAAAAAATCACCTGCAAATTTGCTCAGTTCTTTTTGTTTCCTCTCATGAGCTCAACCTTCCATTTCTGTGATTTACCTAATATCCCTCCCTCTTCATTTTGAACGAATATTTCTGAAGACTGGGGAACCAACAGTTTGAATGTCATCTAGAAGAGGTCTCCCTCATCTTGTACAAAAGCCCTAGCATTTGTCTTTCACCACTGATTCCTTGTCTGATAGGTTCTAGGTCTGCATTTTGGTTTTAGAGGCACATCACAGTAGTAGCTCACAGACATCGTTGCACTCCCACAGCTTTTTCCTTCTTTTTGCTTTCAAGTGGAATCATGCAGCAGTACTGTTCCTCTTAAGATATCATTAATGAAGACCACATTTAGGATTTTATTCTCCAGTTTGGAAATCTATTACATTCTTTCTTAGCCTTTGAACTCCTACACAATTCCAGACAGATCATGTCAGTAGGGAAAACTCAGTGTACATATATACCCTAGACACTATAAATGAACAAGAATGAGTTAACTTGAGTGAGGCTGAGCTCATACGGCACTTTCCTGATAATTCAAGCATTGAAAATAGCATAGCTACATGATGTTTTCCTGGGCTAATGACTCAGTATCATACTACCA
Source organism: Numida meleagris (assembly GCF_002078875.1). Lineage (NCBI taxonomy): Eukaryota > Metazoa > Chordata > Aves > Galliformes > Numididae > Numida > Numida meleagris. The sequence goes on from NC_034414.1 coordinate 16,885,820, forward strand.
CACATACACGTATTGTAATATAAAGTTAAAAATTTCCAACACTAGAGGGTGCTCAAGCCATACATGTATGATATTGAATGTGCAGACTATGTAAATGAACTGGGTAAGTATAATTTGAGCAGTTTCTTTTCTCTGTTTGTGAATAACTAATAAAGAAACAGAATGACATGAAAATTAAATGGTGGAAAAATGCGGCTACAAAATCGTAACAAATGAAAGTGTTCCATGTCTCAAAAAAGGAAAAGTTGAGCACTGAAATAATTCAGACACAATGAATAAATTCATTAAATTAGCTTAATATGTGCATAATATAAATGATTTATTTATTCTTTCTCTCCAATCATTTAAGAAAGATGGACAGCCTAACTTACATCTAGAGATGCTTCTTTTACCATGGACAAGAGAACCTAGATAACAGCTTAAAGTAAATGTCTAGCTTATAAGGTTAGGCAAGATGAATTCTATTTAATAAGTCCTTCATTATTATGATTGATAATAACTTTTTTTTTTTTGAGCAGTCATTGCTGGAGGCAGTAGAAGTTTGAGGCTATGCAAAAAGCTGAAGCACTTGAGATCTACTCAGATTTTTTCCTATTTCCTTCCATCCATTTTGCACAGTCAACAACTTACCTCTTCACCTTTGCTTTTATAAAGGAAATTACAGAGATCTGTAAGGAACTGTACTTTCAGATCTAACCACAACAGATTTCAGAAAAAAGTCTAAAGAAACAAGTGAAATAGGAAATCAAACAATTAAAACAAACTTGTGGAGAACTGCCCTCGTACCATTACCATGTGCACTCACTGCACTTCAACTTTGATAATGGGTCTCTGCCATCCTTCTTTGTTCTCCCTAGGGAAAAAAAAATATTAAATTCATGGTCAGTTATTCAACCAATCTCAATTGAAAATTGGTGCACTGCACACTTAAAGTTGTCTTACAAAATCCCAAACACCCACTCATTCTGTGAGAACAATTCAGTCACTTTTTTTTTTTTTTGAGGGAAATGAGGGGGAGCGAAGTAGGGCAATATAATTTATTCTGTCAATTTGGAACCAGTATCAAGATTAAAAGGGAGGATCTTTATTTCATAGCTGGACTGGTTTCTTGCACAACCTGTACCTAGCACCTACTAGGTTATCTCATTGCGGTGTTGCATGTGAAGTGACTGGATCCACATTTCATCACAACTCATCCTTTCTTTCAGGATGTTCCTCCTTCTGCTTCCATGCTAATTGAAAAGAAGCAGAAACAGGAAATTAATGGAAACCATTTTGTTAAACAAACCACACAAATCATTATTGCTTGCCAAACCAAACTTAACACTTAACAGAGAAGTTTGGCGTGTAATTGCATTTGGAAATATAATATAAAATAAAATAATATACTGGCATTCATATTTGTATAGATGACATTGTACTCAGGATGTGCCAACTTACTTCATATAGCCAGGCCCATAAATGTAGCTAGCTCTGGAAACAGTACGAGTTTACTAACTGCAATGTCTGTATTATAGTGCTATGGCACTATACAGTGCTATAATTCAGACAATCAAAGACATCAATCACAGATATGTCCTCTCATCTGTGCCTTTGAATATGTCTAACAATAATCAACACCTGTTTTGAAAACCTCTTGGTGAGGTACTATAGAAATAATTACATAATTATAACTCCTTTACATTAAAATTTGGAGGTTCATCATACAAGGAGCAGATAATATTCAATAAGCTAAAATGAGTGGTGTTAGGTGGTTAAACACAGTGAATGTTTGTCTGCAGTAGCTGTAATATAGTAACAAGGTTATTACACTGAAAACATCTTCCTATAGGGGCAGGAAGTGGTCACATACTGCTAGCTATGTTCTGGGACAAAACAGTTTTACTTTACTCAGTTAAAATCAAAGTTTCCTACATCCTAGTTACCTGTTACCAAAGTTTCTTACTTTTCCAAACAACTTTTAATGATCTTCTGCAAAAAAAAAAAATATATATATATATACACATATATATATAAAATTTATATATATATACATAATACATATATATATAAATACATATACATACATATATAATATATATATACATATATATAATTTAAATTAGTATTAATTAGTATTTTTATCAATAAATGTAATTGAAGATTGCAAAACCATTTTTGGTCTTGTTTAGTTTGCTTATTTCAGAATACATGACATGGTGTTTTGTTTTTACTCATCTGGTACTGTCTTACACCACAGTCAGCCATTTCCCCCTCTGCTTTCTGTTCCATCCCACTTCCATTCACCCTCTCCAGGCCTAATTATCTTCATGGCTTTTTGTGAAGCCCGAAAAGTTCACAGATGAGGTAGACCAAGAATAGCAACCCTCTTCCAGATGGAATTAAATTGTCTCAGAATTACTATTGAGGAGGATCACAGTGTTCCTGTTTGTGGATAATTTTTAGCCCACAGTGCATAGTTCAGGAAAGCCAGATAATTCCTTTGGTTCAGAGAAAGCAAGGAAGGCAGGTTTGGACGAGGCAACAAGAGGACTGAAGCTGCACATAAAGCAAATTGTTTTCTGCAATGTCCAGGGCAGGTACCTTGTGACCTGGAAAGTCTATAGCTCTCTCCATATGAACACACCCAAGAGGACATCTGCTGCCTGAGTCTGGATAAATAACATGGGAAATGTCCAGGCATGCACTGACTTTCTGCAGCCTAATTTTCATGAAGGGCATTCCCAGTGCGCAGATCCAAATGAGAGTGCTGGCAAAACCCAGAAGGCTGCTGATCTAAACGGCTGAGAGCTGTCCTTGCCCATAAGACACAGGTTGAAACAGACTACCTGTCACAACTCTGTCAACAGTATATTCTTCAGAAACTGTATTTTCTTTCAAATCCAAGCTCACTCTATAAACACCGGGTTCTAAAGACTGTTCCTCACGTGCACTGTGATCCACCTGAAGTATTAAACTTGGGAGGAAACTGACAGCCTTTAAACAACATTGAGTCCTTGTAAATGTATTGTGCCAATCCAGCACGATGGATGTTAATGGATAACATGCAAGTATTGCAGTTTACTTCTCTTACTTGCTCCTAATCCTAATCAGACAAACGGTACCCTTGGACAATGCCTGTGGGATATTTCTGAAAATCTAAACAGGGTACTGTTATTTAATCTTAGCCCTGGGCGGCTCCTAGTTGCTTGTAGACAAATTGTTCGCAGGTAATAAATCTAAGGAAGGAGGTGGTGATGTTAGACAAACAAAGCACTCTACAACACACTGGCTGGCCCAGTGCTGCAAGTGCTGTCTTTCAGATGTTAAGCATGAATCTTGACAGCAACTGGGATTATACATGGGTAATCTGGATCTTGAAATATGACCTTCTACATATCAAGGTCTCCTAGTGTCCTGGGACAAAAGGCTGCAGGCGAGGTAATTAAATTAATTTCATAACACAATTCCATTCTCATTTATAGGAGGCATACAAGGCCTTTGTGAGCTGCAGAATGAGGCAAAAGAATGAGCTTCATTAACGTAGGCTGTTGGAGACTGTCCCAACCACTACTGGCGTGTCACAGGATATAACAGAAGAAGCAAATGAGATGCAAGCTGCTCCCAGTACATGGCATCATATCCCTTCTCTCCATGGGATGAAAGCAGAAATAACCTAATCAGGAAAAAGATGAAAAAGATCTGCTGCTTCTAACATGTTGGCATTTAGTCCAAGACACTAGTTTGTTGTTGTTGTTGCTGTGTTTCCTGTGGATGCATTTTCAGTGTTGGTATCAGCACTTGTTATTCTACCATGAGCTGTGCAGTTCTGGATATTTTTCTTAACGTTTCAGCTCTCAGCAGTCACAAAAATGAGTAGAATCCTGTATTTGTGAATAGAATGTAAGGAAGAAGGGAAAGAGGTGTGATAAGTTCTTGCCTTCTGCTTACTCAGAAGATGCTGACTTTTTTTTTTTCCTCAGCACATAAGAGGAGTCCAGAAGTCACTTACAGCTGGGAGATGGCTTTTTGGGGCAAGGGTATTTGGAATGCATGGAGCTCCAGCTAGGGTTGGTTGCGGAGTCAAATGAGTGAATGAGTTAGCATTAAGAAAGGACCAACAAAGGTGACATTTTAATGGGTGCATGGTACAGGTTGCCTGCTCAGAAAGAAAATCAAGTGGACGAGGCCGTCTAGGGACAGATAGGAGCAGCCTCATGTTCACAGGCCCTGATGCTCATGGGGAACTTCAACCACCTAGCATCTGCTGGAGGGAGCCAGCAGTGTGCCCTGACAGCCATGAGGGCAAGCCATATTTTGAGGTGCATTAAACACAGCATGGCCAGCCTGTCAAAAGTAGTGATTCTCCCACAATTCTTAGCATTGGTGAAGCCTCACCTTGAATACTGTGTGCAGTTCTGAGTTCCACGATATAACAAGGATGTTAAAGTCCTTGAAAGCATCCAGAGGAGGGCACCAAAGGTGTGACAGGGCTGGAGGCACTCCTGTGAGGAGAGGCTGAGGGCACCTGGGTTGTCTGGTCTGGAGAAGGTGTGACCTCACTGCTCTCTGCAGCTTCTGAGAGGACACAGAGAGAGGCGCCAGGCTCTGCGCCATTTTTAGAAGTAACTGCCTGACATTACCACAAGGAGGCAAACTGGCATTATTTTTCCTGAAGCTTTTCCTTGGTACAAGATAGATCCATAGTATTCCAAATTATTCCATTCACAAAAATAAACAAATAATAAATTTAGAAAAATCTCTCCTGTGGAATTCACGTTGGGATCACCCACATGTTCTGTTGCTTCAACAAGTAAAAACGTATATGAACACTCAACAGAGTCTTGACATAGCCTGTCTTAGAAAAAGGATAAAGAAGGAGATGCTATCTGTGATGTATGTAATAGCCTCATAACTAAATAATACACTCAGAGCTGTGTCTCTCCACTTTTCAGTGCATTCCTTCCCACACTGAAAATCAAAGTCCTTTGCACTCTAGCAAGACTGCCATTGTGCAGCAAAATGTGTAACACATATTGACACTAGCGTACTGTAGACCATCATTTAAATATTTGGTCCGGTGGAAAAAGTATAATTAGTCCTGATGAATGTACCATGATACATTTTATCACTTAGGAGACAAGAATAATTCACAGCACCAAGCCACGTCCATCCGTATGTTAGCTGCAGCAAATCTATGCCACTAAATATATTCAAGTAAAACGATGTGAACACTACTCTGACCTTCCCAATTCTTGCCACATTCTGATCAAATTCTTGAAGATCTCTGGCCTTCCTCTCATGTTTTTCTATACCAATCAATTGTAAACCCAGACAGCTCTTCCTGAACAAAAGAGACTACACATTTCTATTTTAGTATGTACATGAGCTAGAGAGTACCTGGAGCACTCAGTTCTTGCTCCTAGTTTCAGATGGGGATAATGCTAAAGGTGATGGGTGATAATGCTAAAAGGAAAGTGGGTTGAGCCCTGTTTTCTAATTAGTTTAAATATTTATCTCTACAGTTCTCTAACCTGTTTCACATCTCTACAGCAATTTGCTTGCACAACAGGTCCAGTGGCACAAGAAATTCAAATTCAGTTCCCTTCTCCAGCACAGTCTTCTTACAGAAGTAGTTGATTTAGTTCACATGAAGTCAAGTCTTTTGATGCAGATGTTGAGACATCTCTCCCTATACTGGAGATCATATAAAGAAGCATTTCCCAAAAGGATAGTGAAGATCAATACATGAAAAAAGACATATGGGGTGATCAGGTACTGCTGTCAGGGAATTACAAGAAACTACAAATCTCTGCTTAATTTTTCTCTTTACCTGCAGCGCTCTTACCTTAAAAACACTCACATATTGAGAAACCAAAGTCTGTACTCTTAAGTACAAAATGAGTAATGGTCTTCTGATTCACCTTCACTATATTCAGTACTGATTTAATTGAACTAATCATCCTCATAAATGAGAATGTCAGACTGACTTCCATGAAAGTGACAACTGTATTTTAGTGTCTGATTAGAGGAAACCTCTGATTGTCCTGCTACACATTTTATTTAAAATCCATGCAACCTTACTGTGTACCCAGGATAGCTCTACCAATGAGAAAAAGAGACAAAGAATTTTTGCAGAGACAAGAGAAATTAAATCACTGTCAACAGGGTCAGACACCAGAGCGAGAAGAGTGCTAGACATGCTCTGCTTCATTCAACTAAACAGTAACTGTACGCACATGGAGGAAAAAGCTAGCTACTTAGATTTGTTGCCATTATCTCTGCTACTCTTGGCATATTTTCACTATAAATTCAAGAAATTAGCTGAGATATCTTCTCTGCTGCACATAAGACTCTATGTGTACTTGTAAGAAGTAACAACAGTCTTTTGCAGAGAAGGATAGTTCACAAAAACAGTCTGCTTGAATCCAGTCAATATAGTTAAAAACCCACCATTACTTATATCAAATCAACTTACAGTGAGAAAAAAGGATGTCAAAATACTAGGACTAACAACTGAAAAGAGTAGCCCAGAGGCAAATCCATCCATAGGATGTTATTAGCAAGAGATGATGGTGGCAATATAACTTACACAGATTGCTTATAACTACTATAAAACTGTCTTGGGACATTCCAGTTTTGAACTGGTAAGTGTAGCAAGGGTGCAAATTAACAGTCCACACAGAAAAAATGGAACAGTTATTAAAATTAAAAGGCCATTTCTTCAGTGATAAAATATTTTTGAATACTTTATAAGTAGTTAAAATGAGAAACCCATGTCTATGACACTGAGAATTGAAAGGATTCAAGCAACATAAAGGAGCTGAGATTTTTCATGAAATACAGGTCCATTGGAGAGAACATATTTTATAAAGACAGTCAAACAGTACATCACAATCCAAGGAAAAAATGATTTGAGTAAATGAAAAGATTCCTCAGTACTTTTTCTAATATATTATTACAACATTGCTACATTTCATCTCATGCCAGAGAGCACAGAAGGCAGAAGAGAAGCACATACTTCATCTAATTAGAAGTCATCAAGCTTCAAACTCCAACCATTGGTGAGCTTATGGCTCCAACAAGAAGTGCTAGGGGCTAAAGGTGAGACAGACAAGAAAGTGAGAAGCAAAGGAGCAAAACTTAGAAGAGAGGTGCAGAATTAAAAATGAATGTTAGTTGAGATAAGGCTTTGATCATGATGAGCATGAGTGCTAGCAGAAGTAAGTCAGCTTATAATGATGGATAAAGTGCAACTTTAAAAGCTTTCTTGTGAGGTGTCTTCATCAGACATAAGGATAGGCCTCAGCAAAAGAAATAGGCCTCAGAAAGCATTGCTGTTTCCTTGTGCGGTATATTTCAGTAACATCAGCTTCTAGCAAAGAGCAACAGCAGTTGATGATGGTGGCAAATGAGTTTATAGGTGAAAGAATGTTAATCTTTAGGAAAGTTGCTAAAAACATAACAAAACAATTAAGCCAGTTGACAAAGCCCAACGAGCTTACCAGTCTTGGAAAAACACATCAAAGTCATAACTCCTGCAAAACCTGAGCTAATCATAAGGTTCAGTACTTTATTAGCTCTAGGCACTATGGATTAAAACAAAGTGCATTAGTGTCAGATCTCAGCTGCAACAGCGTATCAATCCAAATCTTATCATTAGTGATCAACAGATATTTCTGTATGTTGAAATCTTGGCTGTTAGTTCCTGTGCCAATGTCATTACAAACAACTGATGCTTGTAAAATGATATGTAAGTTCATAGAATCATAGAATTAGCTAGGTTGGAAAAGACCTACAAGATCATCCAGTCCAACCATCCACCTACCACCAATAACCCCACTAAACCATGTCTCTCAATGCTATATCTAAATGTTTCTTGAACACCTCCAAGGACGGTGACTCAACCACCTCCCTGGGCAGCCCATTCCAGCGCCTGACCACTCTTTCAGAAAAGTAGTATTTCCTAATGCCCAGCCTTAATCTCCCCTGGCGCAACTTGAGGCCATTCCCCCTCGTCCTGTCACTAGTTACAAGAGAGAAGAGGCCGACCCCCAGCTCACTACAACCTCCCTTCAGGTAGTTATAGAGAATGATAAGGTCCCCCCTGAGCCTCCAATATATAAGTTCTCCTATATATTATAACTTTCAATTATTGGTGTAATAAAAACGTATATTAGAATGTTGTATGGAAATGCTAGGAGTTAAAGAAGAGCAAGTGTTCAGTGCTAATGAAATTAGCTTTTGTATTTTAAGGTCATTACTACAGTATGCTGTGAATAAAGCAAAACTTCAGTATGAGATCCAAGAAGATGCAAAGCTGTAACTGTAAGGTTCAGATCTCCATTTTTATTGTGCAGTGTTGCAGCACTAGATTACACCATGTTTAATATCCCAAGCAGCTAGAGCTACAGAAAAACTTGAGCTACTCATCACTAGAAATTTTTTTTCTTAAACCCAATCAAAAACTTATACATTTATCAGATTTTTAGTTTATCCTCTAGTAGTTCTTCTACCATTACACATGCTACTAGTTCTGACCTTGATTCAGCTTGCTTATGAAGTAGAGACAACAACCCGTTAACGCTGTCAGAACAGAACAGTGTTACATTCTGAGTGAGCCATGGTAGGAATGACAGGATTTTTTTGTGACTATTGCTAACAGAACACGAGACAAGAGGGAATGGTCTCAAGTTGCACCAGGGGAAGTTCGGGTTGGAAACTGGGAAAAAAATAATCTCTGGAAGAGTTGTCAGGCACTGGCATGGGCTGCCTAGGTAGGTGGTGGAGTCATCATGGTGGAGGAGTTCAAGAATCATGGATGTGTGGTACTGCAGAACATGGTTTAGTTGTCAGTATTGGTGGTGGGAGGACAGTTGGACTAGATGATCTTAGAGGTCTTTTCCAGCCTTGGTGATTCTTTGATTCTGTGGTGACCAGAACTGCTACTCAGTTCGGTAACTGGAGGTCTATACCAGATAATTGAGCTCAGGACTGAGCACAATAATGATGTCAAAGTTCAAATAATATTGAGACCAAGGAAGGAAACTGCAGCCCATGGCTCAGCTTTGTGAGATTAGGCTGTTCGTTATGCAGGCCCCAGGCTGCCAAACCACAGCTTTTCCTGTTTGGTTCAATTTTACTTTAAGTGTTGCTGCTGATGGAAGGAAGCAAGTATATGAGTCACGGAAGACAAGAAAAGTAAAAAATAAAGCAGAAGTGAAAAATTCATTGAAAGAGTAGCAACTCAGAACCTGCATGCTTCTAATCCACCAACATTCTTTCCTATGTCATGCAATATATCTTAGATACAACTAATGGAAAGTTGAGTCCTTCTGTGTAATTCTAATGATTAAGAAGCAGAAACTTAAACCCAGTTTCAATTAGAAGCTTTTTGTTTTTCATTTTTATGTCATAGATCTAAAATAAGTACCACGTACACTTACTTTATCATAATGCAAGTTTAAACCTGCCAGGAGGCAAATAATAGGGCTGGCCCATGTTGTTACAAAACCACCAGACCAAAGAAAGCTGTAAAAGATGCTACACATACACATTTATTTTTTTCATTGTAATGCTGCTTACTATCTTGAAGTATTTTGTCTCACTTTTACCAAGTGTCTTCTTACCATAAGTGGTAAGCAGGGAAAAAAAAATTGTTAATAAACTAATTTGTAGTGCAAAAGGCTGGAACATGAAGAACTAATAAATCATACACAGTTCAAAATACAAGAAAACAGGCTCTTTTTTTTTTTTTTAATACCAGCTTCATCCTAGCTCTTTTCACTCTTGGTCACTCTTCAAAAACAATAAAAATAAAAAAAATATTCATAACTCACTGTTAATTCAAGTTTCTGGTATATCTGATAGATATTTATCTGGGTATAGAACAATAAGACTTCCTCTGAGGACTGAGAGGGTAACTTGTCTACTTTTAGGTACAGCCAGACTCTAGGTTATGATTATTGTATCTCTCTGATTAATAAGAATTTGATCTGCAGAGGGTCAGGGTGACTGAAAAGTCCTTGTAACTGAGAATTTGAGAAATTCTGTGTAACAGAAAGCTATGGTAAGAGTTACAAGTTGAGAAAAACAATATGCTACACTCATTGCTAACATTTTGTGTCATAATAAATCTTTAATTGTAATCACAGTCTTATGGCCAGCCCTCATTCTGCCAAGGATCCCTAAAGAATCTACCTGTCTTTCATAGTGTTGGGTGACAGTGTGGCTGAGCAGAAGCATATACAAATCCAAGAACTGTGAGAAGGACATGGCCTTCCCTCCTTCACATCTCTCAAGAGACGTATGGCTCTGACGTGCTACAACAGAGAATATATTCTGCTCCCCTCTCTGCCATGACCTTCACAGAAGCATCCAAGAGCAAAAGAAAAAGAAAAGGTAGCATTACCACGTCTCTTGAAGAAAAGGTATTATCTTGTTGTGCTGTTCTGGCACAACAGAATATTTTAAAAGGAATTCAGCCTTAAAGTAAATTTTTTGTTGCACAACTTTGTGATTCTTAACTTCTGCAGGAAATGAAGATGCCCTATTCATAAGAGGAAAGGGAATGATAGGGGTAGAAAGACCGCCAAAGAGAGGGAAACATGGTTTACACTATTTAAACAATTTTACACAAGTGATGGAAGGCTGAGTTTTACCTCACTGACTGTCAGCTGTCACAGCTTCTAACAGAAGGTTTATTTACTTGTTGTTTTTTCAGAGTTGGGAAGGACAGTCAGAAGAAATGAATTAATATATAAGGATTAGAAAATATCCTGAGAATCTCTCTTCATTTTCACACACCCACAGCTTGCAGCTTTATTCATAGGGTTAGGAAGCTTACATCATCCCATAGATTGAGCAAACATTGCATGCTGCAATATCAAACTTTTAGCTCATGAGCCACAGCTGACATTTAAAGCTATTAAATGAGCATTTTAATGATCAGTACATGTCTACTTTCCTTTGCTCATTTGGGTGCATAGCTGATGCATAGTAGCGTTTCTGATTCAGCAAATTGGAGCTTCATAATGGTGTGTTGAAATACTGCATAAGAAATACCAGCAGGCTCCAATGGAAAGAAAGATGCAACATTCTGAAATTGGTTAACTCTGCTCATCCTGGCAAAACAGGGATAAAAGAGGGAATCTTAGTTTGAAATCACTTATTTTTTTAATGCGATATCTCCCTATCTTTAGGTAATCTGCTACTGTGATGTTGTAGCTAAGAATGTGCATTCTCTCAACACATGGGAAGGAAAAATTATGCAGAAACAAAGGATTGATGATTTTTTCATATATATTATCATTGTGATTTCTTTTCAAACAGTGTGCATAACTCTAGTGCCCATTTCAGTAAATGCGGCAAAATTAAGACAAATCCTCTCAGCTTCACGAAGACCCACAGCCTATTCACATCTATTGTAACCAGCCAAAGTTGCTCAGGCTATTTTATAATTCAAGAGAAACAGAAGAAAGACTAGGACTTGGAGTTGTGGGATTTCAAAGGTCTAACAGGTCAGTGGGATTGGAATGAGTAACTTCTGAAAGAAAATACCCATTAAATCACAGTCAACAACAGTCTAATTTGCCAGAGCTTATATTATTTTCTTTCCCAATTGGTGAGTCACCACACATTCAGTCTGTGTATGTCCTATATGGTCCTAAGTTCTCTGACTGACATATACATGCATAGGACAAAGCTGCGCCACATTTACGTTAGAACTGGGAGCCTAAATTAAATTTCTAGAGAATATATTAAATGGATTAAAAGTTTAAACAGCTAAGAATGTATAATGACCATGGGAAGACATCCTTTGACTAGACTGTCAGTTTGCAAAACTGAAGGAAACACTCAAGATCAGTTTAACAAGAGTAACTGTATGTTATACCTTATATTATGTAGTAGTGAGAGAGAAAGGCATGCAAAATAATCTACCACACAATAAACTGTAAAATATTTACATTTAAATGCAAAGCTGCTAGTAGTATTGCCTTAACAAAGCATCCACATTTATTAGATACTGTATGTTATACCTTATATTATGTAGTAGTGAGAGAGAAAGGCATGCAAAATAATCTACCACACAATAAACTGTAAAATATTTACATTTAAATGCAAAGCTGCTAGTAGTATTGCCTTAACAAAGCATCCACATTTATTAGATAGGCTTTTCAGAGTGTCTAGTACAAACGGCTTTGTAGGCAGCCCTAAAGATACAGGTAATTGAAGCTTTAACCTGCCTGTATGACATTGATATAATAGATTGTAAGCCCACGTAATCAAGCCCCAGTTACATACTGACTGGCATACAACTGTCATGCGCAGTTCTATTTACAAAAAAAATGAAATTATGAGTCACAGTGAAAATTACAGACACAGATTTCTGAGTGTGGCAAGTCTTGTAGAGTATATAGGCTTATTTGCATAATTAGCTTGTGCTTACACAATGTTCTCCATACTGTGCCAGCTTAAAACTACATGTACCAGCACATCATTATTTATTGGCACAAGAATTGAGCAGCAATAAACAGGCCTCGTCACTGTCATCAGAGAGCAGAGCTCAGTGCTGCCCCTCCACTCCCTGTGAGGAGCTGCAGCCGCCATGAGGCCTCCCCTCAGCTCCTCTGCTCTGGGCTGAGCACACCCGGGCACCACAGCCACTCCTCACACACCTTGCCCTCCAGATTCTTCACCGTCTTCATAGTCCTCCTCTGGATGCTCTCAGTTTTATGTCCTGATATTCTGGCACCCAAACGGCACCTAGTGCTGGAAGTGAGGCCGCACAGCACAGAGCAGAGTGGGACAAGCCTTCCCTCATCCAGGAGCAGTACTGGGCCTGGTGCATCCCCTTTAGGCTGCCAGGGCACACTGCTGGCTCCCATCCACTTGCCATGGGCCAGAACACCAGATCCCTTTCTGTGAGGCTGCTCTCCAGCCTCTCGTCTCCTGTATCAGTGAATGCTGTCTCTAAATGTAGAAAACCTCTAAAACGGGGATAGAATTCCTACTCAAGAAGTAATCCCAGAACCCAACAATGGACACACTAAATGAGAGGCCAGCTGCCACTATTGAATTCACTTTTGCACCATGGTACAATTTCCACAGAGAGGAACATGTTGTTATCCAATCCACAGGTGGTGAAAGGTGGGCACTGTGGCTTTGAATCACTTTTGGTAGGGAAAGAATTGAACCTAAACAATTATACTCCCATAGCAATTATGCGTCAGTGTACTGACATAACCACTATATTTTGAAAAAGTGAAGAAACACCTCTATTTTCTTCCTAAAAGAGAGATAAAAAACATAAACCACCTCTGAAAAGCACAGTCCAGCCAGTATGTCAAGCTTGTTACAAGCATGCCTATGGATCAGACTTGTTGGGCAACACAGCAGACAGGAAAACCTTATAAGATCCACCCTTAAGTGGATGATAAGAGGAAAATTGCTAAGACTGAGGCAGATCTCTACATGCACAGAAGTGTAACTCAGCATTTGAAGAGTGTTAGAATAATAGCAGAACATACCTACTGAGTCAGGTATAGTCAACACCTTAAGAAAAGGTGCTTCAGGTGGCAAGCTGGAATATATTCACCTATGCCATTAGATTCATTGCAGAGATTGTCTCTATTTCTTGTTGATTGCCCTATAATGGATATTTGTTATATTTTGTGACTTCTATCATGTCAAGCAATAGATAAGTTGTCTTCCAGTCAATTATTCAAGAATTTATGAAATAACATTGAACACCCACAATTTTTTGTAAGACTGGGGAGGATAAGAGAGGGAGTGATGTGCAAGTCTTACACAGGAATAATTATACTCTTTGTTGGAAGGAGTGTAGGGTTTTTGACTATGTTTTTGTCTCAAAAGTATCTGTTCTCTCTAAAGTTTTCATTATTCAGAAAGGGAATGCCTTGAAACAAGCCTTTTTATTTAGCAACAGGCTGAGTAACTATGAATTTGAATCTACATGAAATGACCAGGTTAAGGCAAATGAATTTTGAGAATGCAAATACAGTTGAGTATACAAACTGAACGACAACAAGGTTTTCAGTTCCCATTATTTCAAATATAATTAAACTTTGAATTCCTATGAGAACAAGGACATCGGATTGCTGTATAATAGGAAGCACAAGGCATACTCTGCACAACATTCTGTATTCACATGTGCAGAATTCAATTTCTAACAACTGTTGACATATTTCTTTTGCTTTGCAGTTCTTGCTGCCTTTCTTACTATGGCCCTCTGAAGCTTCGTGCTCGTTGACTGTATAACAGTGTGGCCATTTGTGCCATCACTGCCTTGTAGGGAAAGGATTTTATGAGATACCTGTGGGAAGCTGACAATTTTGATGTACCTGTGTAGGAAAACACACCACTAACAGAATCTTAGTATAAACTCCTAAAGGAAGCAATATTGTGCAAGCTATTTCCCTGATTTCCTTCTTTCTTCTGGGTATTCCTGATTATATGTGTTGTCTTTCAGGGAACATTACAGTTACAAAGAACTTTAATACCAACCTAAGTGGATTGCTAACTTCTCACTGGGGGCTATCCCAGGCCCTTGAAGTTTTTGAGCCACGTTAGAACTAGACAAAGGTAAACCAGTTTCATGTATGTTAATAACCTTTATGAAACAGATAAAGAGATAAATCAATATTCACATAGAGCAGCACATTTAGATCAGTTAAAGAGACAAAAACATTTAGATTTAAATGAGGTTGCAAACAATTGACTCAATAAATTACCACATTCAAACAAGTAGAATGCTGGCTAAATGGAACAAAGAATCAGATTGATTCATGAGGCTGACATCAGAAAGAACTACTTTGTGTCAGTCTTGTCTTTAGAGAATTTCAGCAGAAATCAAGATCTAATCACCACAGCTTTCACGTCCATCTGTTTAAAAAAAAAAACCAAACACCGAAATCCTTGACACTTAAACTGCCTTCACCAGGACAATAGAGCAGGCAATGAAAACCCTGCATTCATCTTAAGAAAGTACTATCACTTAAATACTACTTATAAAAATATTACTACTCTTGCACATAGTTGTGGAAACTGACCTTTGATTTGGGAACGTGGAATTATTTCAGACTGTAGCAGTTAGAAAAGGTTTTCAAAGTACATTCTAAGTAGTTTTTGAACAACAGTACTTTTTAATCATAACCTTTTTCAGTGACATCTGTCAGCAATTGTTAGGAAATAACCAGAACAGTGTTACCAGACCTGCACATACACAAATAAGTTATAAATAAAAGCCAATGTTCTTAAAACAGAAGAATTAATAAAATAAAAAAAAAGGAAGGAAGAAATTTAAGTTCATACACCTTCTTGGGATCTTTACCTTGTAAGCTTGATAATATTCATTACTTGGAAGAGGACTGCTATTGTCTGAAGGTTGAAATGCATGTAATTTGATCATCAATGGGTTGCAGATGTGTATGGTAGTCCACTGTAATATTTCACTTTAAGCCCTTTCCCAGTTTCCTCCTCTGAGTGGTTTGCCCACTGAAAGCCTGGGGCATAGATTTCTGGGTGCAAATGGCAGAGGAAAATAACCACTTTTCTTCCACTTGGCCTTTGCTCTTATGGGCAAATAGTATACTTATTTGGCATTGCAGACTACATTCACAGTTTTAGGACATTTAGGTGAATACAACACAATTTAGGTTTTGCTAGTTAGGCTCAACTGTCTCATAATGGACTAAATTTGTTATAATTCATATTAGAAAATGTTACAGTTACATCAAGATCAGCCACATTAATCAGAAGTCGTATACTCTTCCTAAATTAAATATTGACTCTCAATTGAAGAATCATGAATAGGTGACTGGTTGTTATTCTTAAAATCTCTTTTTTCCTGTATTCTAGCTTTTCCGAACAACCATGTTATCATCACTCAGCTGTTATTACCTTCTTTTTTTTCCTGCAATTAATCGATATCCACACATCTCCTCTTTTCTTTCACACATCCTCTGTATTGTCTATTATTCAGTGCTCTGCTCTCACATCTTCTCAGTTACAGCTGACATTTCCTATAAGATTTAAAGCTCTTTCAGTGAAGATATTCCACTGTAGTCTCACTCTTGGCTTCTTCATTTTGTTGGCTTTCTCACAAACCAATAGGACTATTCTGGTGCTCATGGATACCTATTGTGCCTTGTACATAGGAGTTCATTATGCTTTCCACTAGCAGAAGCTTTGCAGAACCCTAAGTACGGAGGCGCTAGGTCCTTTTCCTCCTTCTTGCAGGGGCCAAACAGCTTACAAGTACAAAACCTGTATGAGTTAGTTCTCTGGGATGCTGAAATGGAGGAAAAAACTTTGTAAGGGCCAGAGAGGACTGCGTGGAATGACAGTTAGGTATGATTTAATTGCTTTTTTGGATACAGGAATAGAGCCACAAATGTACTTAGTTGCCTAATGGCTCATGTGTGTAAATACTCATATGTCCTTGAAATCACTGGGAAGTATTTAGAGAAAAAAAATTACATGTAAAAGTCAATGAAAGCAATAGAACCCTATAAACCCTTGTGATCTGGACCCACCCCTCAATGTCTGGATTTCTAAGCCTCATTTAAAGTTGGTATACTGAAATTAAGAGTCTTGAAAGTAGTCTGATATCAGCAAAGACATGTAACATCACATTGGAAAGCTAATCAGGCAGTACACAATTAAATATATATATTTATACATATAAATTATACATACTATACAGACCTTTTGGACCATATTCAAACTAGCTCTTAGAGAAGTAAAACTTAGCATCCAGTTATCTACTTCCCTATGCATTTCATGAACAGTACAAGTAATAACACTTCAGTTAGCTAGTAAGAGAAAGCGGTGATCATATGATCACTAGCGATGACAACATACTGCAGGCCATCTTGTTCTTTGCATACTTACCTATCCTTGAATATCCCATGAAGGTCCTGCCATCCTAACGTGTTCTGACTTCCTGCAGTTTGCTTTGTCTAATTCCATTTTCACTGAGCCATCAAGCCAAAAATACAAAGAATTTCCATTTAAACTTTTCCCATAAGCAAGGAGCTGAGCTGTTTTAAGCCCTGCCTACACAGTAAATTGGTCCAGCTGGTTCAAGAGCTACATCTCCCAAATTTAAAGGCCCAGTTTGTCATGGCTCTGAATGCTGAGTTTGAGAGCAGCAAAAAATAGAGATATCGTGGTTCAGATCAGTGAAAAAAATATATCTTTAATCCACTTCCCCACCCATGATTCCTACTGCAATTAGCTTTGCCCAGCTCCCAAGTTCCTATGTCAGAAGTCACAAACACTCTGTTGGTCTGTACTGACTCTTTGCAGCAGTTGTCTGGTGAAGAAGTTCCCTTCGAGAGCTGCCAGCTTCTATCCATGCAGGTAGGCTTCAAGCCAGTGTTCCCCTGACTCTTTCAGTGAGCTGAACAGAAAGTAAAAACATCATTTATGAGGAGACACTATTCAGCTTCCATTACAGAAACAATACTTCTACATATGTTAATTGATACTTACTTCAAAATATCTACAAACGCTCTGAGTAAAGTCTTGCTTTTATACTCAATGCCGTGCTTATCACAAAGGGCTTTCACCAAAGGAGCTGCTTTCCAGTAGTTGTGTCGAGGCATTGTGGGAAAAAGGCTGCAGAATTCAATGCCATACAGTTATTGTAAGGATTGGCTTGCAAAATGCCCTGTACCCACTGTTCAAATTATTTCCCACCCATCTCCCAGAATAAGAGCAAAAGATTTTCAGATGAATATGGTTTTATTTGAGACAACACAGCCTCTCTCACTTTTAAGTGCCCCTATTATTCTCAGTCTTCTCCCCATAGTCATACTCACTGGTGCTCAATCTGGAAGTTCAAGTGCCCAGTGAACCAGTCATTGAACAAAGATTGGTTCACGTTACATGTTGCGTGGAGCTAGAAGGAAAAAAGACAATGATTTAGCTTTTATTTTTCTGGAAGTCAGGATGATTAATCCTCAGCAATTATCTCTCACTTTTGTCTAGCATAAAAGACCAACTTAGTGTCAGAGATTATTGCCTTCATTGACCTGAAGAATTAAATAAAGTCTAGCTTGAAATGGATTCTTGGAATACAGGTTAATTTGGCTAGCTCTTGCCTCAGGAAGAATAGGCTTTTCACTGATGTGCACTCATGCCTGATTGATTCTATGGGACGACAGGGCCATGTCCTGTAATTCAGAACTGTAGGCCCATGGCTTCCAGAAGAAAGGAGATTCTCACCTGAGTAGATACCCAGTCTTTGTTCTTGTCATAGTCAATGTGCATTGGAATGTGGTTCATCTGCGAGACCCAAATAAACCATGTACTTTCTAGGTACCTGACCAGACAAACATATAAACACATTTAATGTATCTAATTGCTTCCAAACTTGTCATTGAAACAGACATTTTGGCATCTGACACAAAAAAGGGCTGGGCAGGGAGTAGGGGCCGAGAGCTTTCCAGTGGCAGTTACCAAGAAGACTCGAAAAAGCAGTAGCCTTAAAATATCTATCTACCCAGGTTCTTCTAAGACTTGTCTTATCTTACAGAGCACATTTGCAAAATTCAGGATGCTCTATTCCATTCCTTTGCCTCTTAAATTTTGGAGGAATTGACTCCTAACTTTCTTTTGAGAGCCACTAAATCTGTAGCTGCAGAAATCCTTGAAAAGCCTCACTTCCACACTCCACCCTCAACTTATAATGATTTTCCTGGCTCACTACTTATTTCTGATCAAACTGTAATTTTGTAAAGTCTGACTAGTATGAGTAGTATGACTTTTTTTATTTATTTCCATTGACACTCGATATTGTTCACCAGTATTAGTCACGGGGAGTTTGAGTATGCTGTGTGTTACCTGGACATCCAGTAGTACACCATGAAGTTGTTAAATCCCATTAAAGGAATATACATGAGGCAGACTCGGATGTTGAAAAATACCACCAATAACAGTTCCTGTTAAAAAAGAAAAAAGAAAAAAAGATGATGCCTTTGTTGAAGAAATCCCTCCATTTCCTCTTCTTCACTTTATTTCAGCATAAAATATGTTCTTCCTATGATCTCTTACTTATCAAGTGTAAGCTCCACGCCATCATTCTGCCTCCTGATTGTATCCCTGAAACATTCCCAGAGCACTAACTTTACCGTCATTAACTAAACACCAGGATAAAGTATGTAATCCCACTCTGCCTAGGTCCCATAGTTTTCTGTTAGCTTTTGTCTACTTGCGAAGAGGCTAAAAGGCATCTCCTGACAAATTCACTCTGGACTTGTTGCATTCCTACTCCAACAGCCTAAAAAAAACTTTTCTATCCCAAGCCTCATAGTCACCTCAGTTGAATGATGACATAGCCCTATGGCAGTGTTAGGAGTCAACACTAGTAGGCAGCTAAGCACTACACAGCTCCTCGCTCGCTTCCCCATCCCTGGGAGATGGGAGAAGAGGAAAGGAAGAGTAAAAGCAAGAAAACTTGTGGGTCAAGATAAAAATTATTTACTAACTGGATGTGGAAGACCAAAAAAAAAAATACAAAACAAAACGAGTGATGCAAAAGCAATCACTCACCTCCTCCCACAGGTTGAGGTAGACTGATGTCCAGCCAGGTCCCAAGCAAAAGATGACTAATCTCCCTAAATCCCTTCTTTTCTCTTTTTACTGCTGAGCATGACATTTTATGGCATGAAATAGCTCTTTGGTTAGTTTAGGTTAGTTTGGCCTGGTTGTGTCCCCTCCTCCCACACTCTTGCACTAATCACTGACAGAAAGCAAAGTGAGAAACAGGTCTTGATGCTGCACAAAAGCTGTTAACCATAGCTAAAACATTAGTGTGGTGACAGCACTGGTTTAGTCACAAATCTAAAACAGCACTATATGAGCTGCCATGAGGAAAATTAACTCCAACCCAACCACATACAGTGCAAGTGGTTACATTTTTGAAAGGTTTCTAGACAGTGCAAGCAGTGCTTACCAACCACTTTTTCTTCCTGATTAGAAAGTAGAATATGGACAGCTGGAAGAAGGGTACAAGTGCAAGTGGGGCCAATACTGCAGGAAGGAATGAAAACAGAGAGACATTTACAACTTCACTGCAAGATAAATCTTTCAGAAATATTCTCCTCTGCAGTGAGAGGAAAAATTGCTGGTTTTCATTTGCAGTAGCTTTCATGTGTCCACAAAATCTGTTCTTTTCATTTCAGCACCCTTCACTTCTTCATTTCTTTCCCATTTATTTTTCTTTCCCATCCCTTACACCTGAGTAACACTTATGTTGTACCTGACATTACATAATCAGGGGAAGTTCCCCCTCACATGAAGAAATGTCCCTAATTTTGGAGATCTTAGGGTCTCCCTAGTGTTGTGATTGTCTCTGAAGCTGTGATTTCAGTGGGAATATCTTTAAACCTATTATTTTGGGAAGGAGATGAAGCTGCAGTTTTGGGGTGATGTTCCTACAGCACTATAGGAAAACAGAGATACTCACAGCTGAAATACTTATGCTGATAATTGTAAGGCATGAACTTCTTCTTCTTTTTTCCAAGCTGAAAAAAAAAAATGAAAGGAAACTGTAATGACCTAGTTGGAGAACGGAGATCCTTCATAAGTACTTACTCCCATCTAATGAACTCATCAAGAACTACCTATTAAATCTCTTTAATCCAATGTCTCTTTTGAAAAGCAGGCACTGAAGGTCCAAAGCAGTGAAAAGAAACATTTCATTTGAGCCTCCGTATCCAGATATCAATACGTGCCGATGTCAGAACACAAAAATTTTTAGGGAGAGTTCCAAAACTCATAATAGGATACAAAAATACACAAAAATAACAAGAATGCTCAAAAGGCTTTTGAATTTTGCAGGGGAAGATTCCAATGATAGCAATGAGAGTCAATGTAATGATGTTCACACACTCACCGCAGAGTGCTTAAATCATCTGTACTTGGGGAGGAAGAGGTTATTCATATGAAAACTGAGACAGGAAATAGTGGGTGATGAATGAAGGATGTGTTTGCTGAGAAAACTATGCCTAAATTTCTGAATCAGATGGGATATGGGCTGAAGACATCCCAAATTTTTGAGTGGTAGAATGGTTGAGTGGTTGTTCTATAAAGACTGCAAAATCATTGCTGCAAGATCCAAGTAGTAAATACTCTACAGAGATGTTTGCCTTTTTGCTGAATATTTTGACTTCATGAAACAGCAAAGAGATTAAATACTTACATAGCACAAGTACCTTTATTGCCTCAGTGTGTTTTTTCACTATTTACACGACAAGATTCTTGACATCATCTGCAATTTTTGTACTTTTGATTAAGGATAAAACAATAAAGAGGCAGAGCAGACTATTTCTAGAGCTCCCTTTTTATTGAGAAAAGTCTTAAAGATGTCTTCACTAGGTCAAAACTGAAACCAAACAAACTGAACAAAATGAAACCACTGAAATCCATTTTGCCCATCCACAGTGTGCCTGACTCATTTCTGTTAAAAGCTGGAAGAGATGAGAACTAGTTTCCTGCACTTTCACTTTCATCCAACCCAATTTAGCACAGAGATAGACACCTCATTCTAGATACTGCACGCTCATGTTAATATACAGCTATGGAGAGATCTTTCAGAAAATCACTGACTAAATTCTTTCATGTTGCAGCTAACAGTTTTCTATTAATACCTTGTATAAACTCTCTTCCCAGGAGCCTTCCTGAGACAGCAGAGCTGGAATTTTCCCCATGCATTGGAAAGATTTCATTGCTTATTACCATCTAATGGAGAGTGACACATTATTTAAAGAGAATGCTTATCTAAGCAAGAGGTTATTTCTTCATTCCATGAGTAAATAGAATTGCTGGGGAAAGAAAAGGCAGGAGACCTTACCTACCCTGATATCTCAAATCATAGGAGAAAAGGGAAGCTGTGTTCATGGATTTATTTTTATGAGATTTAAAGAAAAAAAAAAAAAGGGAAATTAAGAAGTAATTTGCTATGCTTGCATTTTTTTTTTTTTGCATAGCAGCTACACTGGTGCTGAAGGATTTAGGTGCCAAGCAGGTCCTACAACCAAAAGGACCCAGAGGAAACATCTGACTCAATATCTATAATATCACTAAAATCATCTAACATTTATCAAGTGGACTGACTCATTGTTTGGAAGGCCTTCGAGGTACTTACCCTGCTCTTCTAGCAACACAGAGAACTTAAGTACTGATGTTAAGAGTTTGCTGCCTAAGCATCATGATAACCAGGCCCCAGGTTGGTGCTTAAGTCACATATCTTGAACTTGAACCTTAGTGTGAATGGATCCAGCATGGATCTGCTCCTGGGAGAGTGTGGGAGTCAGAACAATCTGACTGTCAGCCTCTCAGACCATCTAACACTTTGGAGATTATAGAATCATAGAATTATAGAATTGTTTGAGTTGGAAAGGACTCTTGAAGGCCATCTAGTCCAACCCTCCTGCAATGAACAGAGACACCTACAGCTGGGTCAAGGTGCTTGGATCCCCATACAGCCTGATCTTGGAGGTGTCCAGGGTGGACACCATCCACCACCTCTCTGGGCGCTGTTCCAGTACCTGACTACCATTATTGTAAAAAAATTTCTTCCTTATATCCAATCTGAATTTCCCTGCTTTTAGTTTGAAACCATTTCCCCACTTTTCAAGTTATTATTACAAGTTTAGGCAGAAAGCCATAACTCAGGTTATTATACCTCTATTCTGTCTCTCATGCCAAAGGCTCTCCAGCTTCATACTCACTTCCACAGAGAGTGTCTTTCCCAAGCTGAACAGGAGAGGGTGCATATTGAGATCAGGGTCTTTGCGGAAACAGTTGGGTTTGGCGTGGTGCTGATTGTGCAGATGATTCCACCAGCTGGCAGGTAACCCCTGCAGGAAAAGCCAAATACCAGGGATTCAAATTAGAACTCTATCACCAGTCATTATTTGTCAACCTATCATTGACAGTTGCACTATATTTTCCTCACAGGTAATGCCGCCTGAATGTAGAGTCACTCCCATTCACTGTTTAGTCCAGATTAGGCCCAGAGAATATTCCCACAGTAAGACAATTACCTTCAGGACATTAAACACAATGATCTGCAGTAGATGGTTCCATTTAGGCTTCCTAAAGACAGAGCAGTGCCCCAGATCATGTTGGAACCAGCCCATCTGGATCTAGAAGACAAAAGGATAACCAGGGATTCAGAATCTTAGCAGTGTTGTATTAATTTGCCCCTGGGAGTCTCCTTAGCGTCATAGCATGAGTTCATCTCCCTCTGATCTGGGGAAGAAGAACTATGTGCAGTCATATCTGCTCAGTGCTGAGAACTTCCTTTCAGACCACTGCCCATTAAAGTTCCTCAATGTCAGATATTGATTTTGCTGTACAGCAAAACATCACTGCAATGAGTTTGACTGTTAGAATATACAAGTTTCTTGTTCCCATTAAAAATATATATAATTTCCAAGTAACCATCTAGAAAGTGTAAGAATTTCCAAATGCAGAGCTTCATTGCACTTCACAGCAGAAAACCATTCTGAATTCATGAGTGGGTTTGGAGCATGATGGACCAAATGTCAAAGCCATCAGACAGTAAACAGAACTTGGAGCCAGAAATGGAATTGAGAATGAGATGTTCCCTCTTCTGTCTGGGGTGAGTGATTACATCAGCCCATCCCATCTTATGAAGCTGCCTACTCAACCTCACAACACTCCACCAGCCAGAGTGAACAGCTTATCAGCAAACCTAGGCTTGCTGGAAGCAATGAAAACAGCTTGTTGTCTTCAGCCAGGTTATTAGATCTAAGAAGACATAGTAAATCATGACTGGAAGATGAACGTTTCATTGATCCTCTCCACTGGGATGAAACAAACATGTCCACACCATTGAATTGCTGTCAGCAGTTTACCTGAGCAATGGTGAAGAATGCCATGCCAACAAGGAAAGGCACTAAGGATATCCCAAAGTACCAGACCGTAAGCCAGGATGCAGCATCCAGTACCAGGAGATGAAGGAAAATCAGAATGAAAAAGGTGGAATCTGGATTCAGAAGCCCCATCTTCTCAACAGTGCAGCGCAGCTCACGGAAGTCTTCTAAAAGTGATTTCTGTGGGTAAAAGAAGTATTAATGCGGTAGCTACTCTGAAAGTGTAATAGAGCCGACCCAGCAATCCCAGAGTGGCCATGCAAGTGGCCATGGAGATATTCAAGTTCAGGCTGGATGAGGCTCTAAGCACCCTGATCTAGCTGTAGGTGTCCTTGTTCATTTCAGGGGATGTTGGACCAGATGGCATCTAAGGGTCTCTTCCATTTCAAATGATTCTATGATCCTATGATTCTAAGCCAGCGGAAATATTTTATCAGTGGGGTTTCTGTGCAAGAATGAGCAGGAGATCAATAGATCTCAGCTTTGCTTTGAAACTGGAAACAAGTTGCTGACAGGCTCTATCAGTGAGACATCACAATAGGAAGAACTGATCAGATGTTGCTGCTCTGGGGCCCAT
The DNA here is from genome assembly GCF_002078875.1 of Numida meleagris. Lineage (NCBI taxonomy): Eukaryota > Metazoa > Chordata > Aves > Galliformes > Numididae > Numida > Numida meleagris. The sequence continues at coordinate 16,910,306 of NC_034414.1, forward strand.
TCCTCACACACATTAATAGATCTAGCTTTTCTGGAACAGTGTTGCATGTTTCCATGCATGACTGTGGCACCTACTGCCCCATCCACCCACTCAGCCCAGGGTACAATGTCAATTATGCTGTTCCAGAAATTACATCTACCCCTCTTTTTTATTTCTTCTCCTCCCATGCTGAACCCCAAGCCATTTCACAGTCACTTTCTAGGACACTCACCTTTTTGTTAGACTCAAAGCTGGGTTGATCTGGTGCCAGTTCCCCAATCAGCAGAGACTTCAAGTATTTCTTCACCAGAGCCTTATCACTGTGAAATGCTACAAAGGCATCCTACAAATCAATACAAGACAAATGGGATAAGGAAGGTATACTGCTAAATACCAGATGCCAAGTCTCTGCTTTTTCTATATCATTGATATAATACATAATCCTGATTCATTTTCCAAAGACCTTCAGATCTCTGTTCCTTCAGTTGTTCCTGTAGTGCTTTGCCATCAGCTGGAGCTAAGCCCAAGGAAGCTGGAGAAGTTTCAAGAAACTAGATGTCATATAAGTATCTGGGTGAGGCTGGTAATGAGTATGGAAGTGTTTGATGAAAAGCTATCTGCAGAGGGAAATATTCTCTTTCATCTGTTTCTTTCAACACAGTCCTTCCTTAGAAGGCTTCAGCCAGCAGCCCTGCCCTGTGGATGGGACCCAGGAGTAGGAAAACACATCAGTGAGGTGTCGCTTTGCCATACTTAGGAAAATACAATGATGCTGTTAAAACCCTGCCTGTATCACAGAAGGACTGATGGAAATATGCATGTACAGGGCTACCTAGCTTTCTCTTACAGTTGCCTGTTTTCAGACTAGTTGACAGCTTGGGCAACAGAGTAACACAAGCAACACAAATATATTTGTTAAAGAACCATTCATAGTACCAGTTTCAAAATGAAATATAAACTATGGAATAAAGGAAATGGGAAACCCCAGATAAATCACAGCTCTTCTTCAGCTTATCTCCTCAGTGGATTTCCCAGAAGGAAGGTAAAGATGCTGACCATATTCCTTTATCTTCCAGAAAGAGTCAATATTACAAAACCCTAGGTGTCTGACCAGTCACATCCATGCAGATTTTGTCTCTACAGTAAATTGAGGTGATCTTTTAGTCATGACATGAAAATTTCTGGACATTCCCAGACAAGAAGAGTCTGCACTTCCCTTGTGCAGTTTGGCATCCCTCTTGAGCCTGTCTTCAGAAAAGGCCCATCTCTGAGCACTTAAGTCAGAGAAAAGTGACATTTTGAACAGATGAGCTTTCTACAGGCATCTCGTGGCCCTTTGTCACAGTGAATAATCAGAAATTATGCCCAGATCCAGTGAGCTGGGGAAATCTTTCTGTTATAGAATCATAGAACTGCTCAGGTTGGAAAGGACCTTCAAGATCATCAAGTCCAACCATAACCTAACCATACTGCTCTAACAACCCATCACTAAATCATATCCCTGAGTACCACATACAAATGGTTTTTAAACACATTCAGGGATGGTGACTCAACCACCTCCCTGGGGAGCCTGTTCCAGTGCTTAACAACCCTTTCTGTAAATAAGTTTTTCCTGATATCCAACCTAAATTTTCCCCTTGTCCTGTCACCTGTCACCAGTGAGAAGAGACCAACCCCGCTCTCTCTGCAATCAGCTTTCAGGTATTTGAAGAGAGCAATAAGGTCTCCTCTCAGCCTCTAAACAGCCCCGGTTCCTTTAGTCTCTCCTCATAGGGCATATTCTCCAAGCCCTTCACAAGCCTTGTTGCCCTTCTTTGGACCTGCTCCAGCACCTCACACAGTTAGGAGTCTGTGTTCCTCATCCTACCATTTATTTATTATATTTGTTATATTATATTATACAGGTCTCTCTTCCCAGGCATTTTGAAACTGAATGAAGCATCTGTACAGCAGCTTAGAGGCAGGAGACGGGATCTTTATTTGCAGAATTTCCTATCTACAATCTCAGTATCATGGATTTGTATCAAAGAAATGCAAGCCTTCCCATCCTGCAACGTGTTGTTTATCCCCTCTGCTCTTACCTTACCTTACCATCTTACAAGAGATTACCTTAAAGGACTATCATCTGCAACGGACCTAACTCCCAACACTTGACATCAGTGTAACATTCTGCAAAGAGTACTGTCTATATTTGCAAAGTGATGCATATAGAGGAAGATAATTCTCACCATAGCTTTAAAATGAGCTCTAGATTGGTCAAGAGTACTTGGTAAAAAAAAATCTTGGAATTTAGGTAAATCCTTTAGGCTCGAGAACAAAGGAAACCCAGAAGGGTTTTTTCCTTCACTTGAGAACGCTAGTTATTTTTCTACCTCAATTTTGGACAGTGAAAGGAATGGTTTGTGAAAAATAACTGCTCTGATCTGTTTAGATCCATGAGTTAGGAAGTGTTCTCCTACTTTATAAACTGAATTGAGGAATAGAAAGGATAATCTATTTTCTTGAAGTCAGAAAATCTGTCATGACAAGAATTAAATTTGGGTCCCCTCCCCACATGTTTATGTCCTAATGCTGGTCTTGCTTCTGAGAGTTCAGAAATTCAATTTCAACTTTTAGCAAATAATCTACAAAATCTGCTTAAAATTTATTATTTCTTTCAACAACAAACAATTCAGAGAGATCCTCTAAATCAAAGATTTTTGCAGGTGTCTCTAGAAGATCTACTTTCAGGTGGACTATTTTTAGAAAGTTTCCTCATCTTCTGCAGCCAAATGTCATTCTGTTGATTTCTCAGTTTTTTTTTCTTGTGTTTTATTTTTCTTTCTCCTCCTTTGGAATAGAATTTTTGATCAAGACCTTCTTTTCCATCACTCACTTGTACAAAATAGGGTCCTTCCCTTGGTTACCTTCTTTTCTTGCTCCACTGACCCCACAATTAATTCCTCTTTATCTCTGAACATTACCTCCTCCTTATTCAACCCCTTGTTCTATCTTTGATTATCATTGGCTTCTATCACATCTGGAAGTGCTCAGATATTAAAACAGCAGTACGCACTGAGTGTGCCACTTCCCACTCTCTTCCCTTTCACTCTACTGCAACAGAAACACTTTGCAGGCACTTGGAAGACAGACAGCCCCATTATGCCCAGTGGCAAGACAGCCTGTACGCATGTGCACCGTTTACATTTTAATGTAATGAACCTGAACAGAGCTTTATAATTTACGTAGCAGGTAACTCTGATCTTGAGGGTAACCAGAAAGGTACTTTTACAAACAGCACAGATACATCCACTACCTTATCACAGAATCACAGAATGGCTTGGGTTGGAAGGGCTTGGGTTGAACGACCATTGAGCTCCAACCCCTGCCATGAGTTGGTTGCCACCCACCAGATCATGCTGCCCAAGGCCCCATCCAAACCAGCCTTATCTGACTGAGCATGGTGCCAACCATCACAAGTGTTCTCCATTGGAGTCCAACCACATCCTCCTGTCCCAGCACTGGAACCACATTCCTCCACTCCATCCCTAGATCTTACCGTTGCATCTTGCCCAGCATAGTGGCCAATAACCCGGCTGCCTCCAGGGTGCCGTTTGGAAAAATTGCTGACATCGTAAACATTCCTGTCTATCACCAGCCACTGCTCCTTACTTGGGCCACGGCCATTGTGGATTCTGATCTCTTCCCAAGTGAAAAGCTGTAGAAAGGCTGAAACAGGTTTCCTTTCTTTTTCTGTGGAGCCAGTCTGTGGAGCCATCTGCACTTCTGGATGTGCATTCAGCACTGAGATTCAGTCATCTCAGCCTTGTCACACTGTGTTCAGACAGATGAACCATGTCAGCCTACCCGTTATACAGTCTCACTCCCAACCACACCCTGTGCTTCTAGGGCTTGTTGACTCCCTTCATGCAAACACACCCTCCTCTTCCACATTCACGCCAGACTCTCTGACACACCCTTCAATAAATGCCCTGTTTCTTCTTGTCCTTTCTGAGTTGCCACTGGAAGGCCTGATTACTCAAGAGACCTGTAGGCTACTTCACTGAATACAAATATACATACACTGAAAGATTTAGGGAGATAATTTAGAATCTGCTGTTCAATCAAATCAGATGGCAATATGATGAAAGAACAATATATTAAGTGACCTTCTTTATAGAGCATTAGGAAATGGATAAGGTAAGCTGTTAACTAGTTTCCATACTTGACAGAACATGGATTTTAGCCAGAAGAGAAATCTCAGGAAGTGTGTTGGCTGTTCTACAGGTAGTATTCTGTGATCATTTCATAAAACTGAAGCACTGTTAGCACCCTGTAATGCTTGAATTTGTCATTAATCCTACATTTACCACACATTAGATCTCCAGAATGTCATACAGAATCAAAATAAAAAGTTTTTTATTTATAAGGGAGCCTGTGTGGTGAGCCAAAAGTTGCCCATAAATGTGTTTGCTAGCGTATCTCATTCAGTTGTAATTCCTGCCAACAAATCATGGAGCTTATGTCTACACTAACACAGTGAAAACAGCAGAATACTCCAAGGTCTGCAGTCTCTCCATGAGATATCTCTAATTCTTTCCTGTTGAGTCATATCATTTTTGTGCCTGACCCAGAAAAAACTAAGCCCACAATATATAAAATACTGCCATCTTTCAAATCTGGTATTTTTTAATCTGAAATTACCATCAGTGGGTGCTGTTAAGGAAGGTACAAGCAGTAGGCAGATGTGGCGTAGTCTGCTTCGTCAATTTTTCATCCCTTTATAAGGCAATATTGAGTTAAGTCCTGAATTATGAGCTTTCCACCTTACACCTGACTGGCCTGTAGTTCCCCATGTCTTACTTTTTTCCCTCTTTAAAAATGAGGGTTAGGCTTCCCCTTCTCCTGTCACTGGAAACTTCACTGCACTGCCACAATGTCTCAAATGGAATGGATAGTGGCTTGGCAACACGATCCATCAGTTCCCTGAGGATTCACAAATGCATCTCATCAGGTCCCATGAACTTGTGCGCCTTCAGGTTCCTTAATTGGTCTCAGCTATGGTCTTCTACAGTGGATGGTTCATTCTTCCAGTCCCAGGCTTTGCTTTCTGCAGCTTGGGCAGCATGGCTAGAGCACGTGCTGGTGAAGAATTAGTCAAAAAGGTCGCTGAGATGCTTAACTGAGACACCCCCAGTTAACATAATAGTTGTCCTAACCTCCCCCATTATTACTAAGATAGGCTTCTCCACAAAATCATAGAATCATAGAATTGCTCAGGTTGGAAAAGACCTTCAAGATCATCAAGTCCAACTGCAACCTAATCATACTACTCTAACAACCCACCACTAAATCATGTCCCTGAGCACCACATCCAAAATGATTCTTCCCACCTTTTCTCTCTCATCTGACACAGAGTTTGGTCTGTAAAGGAAGAAATAGTTACAGACTACAGGGTCAAATTTAAAAAACTGTAAACGCATTTCTGTTTGATAATATCATTGCTGTGATGAATGTAGGCAAGCTGTGTTCTTGAGCAAGGTACTTTAGCAAGTCACCTCATCCACTTTTGCCTGTGTACTCTCTCTCCCAGGCAGACCACATGCAGGAAACCCAGGCAAGGATTGTTCGAAGCAAGGATGATCTTCTGCATCAGAAGTAAGGCTTCGCTTAATTTACATAGAATAACTTTACTTTGGAGATTTTCTGCTTAAGAAACTGGAAAGGAGTTTACAGGCTGTATGTGCTAAGAATGATCATGAAGTTTTTCTTCTTACAGTTACCTTTCCTAGTGCACTCTGTGCAAGTCTCAGACTGCAAACAGTGCCAGATGTGGTCTATTTTTTGTCTTCCTTTGTTTTCTGTAACAGTAGCACAAGAACCATTGGACAGAGACAGCTGAAATCGCACATAGTAGAGACATCTGCCTTGCACTCAGCCCTGCGTGGAGCAGACAGGCATTCTGGGTGACACAGAGCTGTAAATGATGCAATTCTAATACTTCAAATCACGTAGCATCTTGCAAATTAATCACTCGAGCCCAAAACATCAATTTAAATAACCCGATGTGTAGCAATGCTTGAACTGCCCTAGCTGAAAGAGAAATGGGACTACTGATATTCATTAAAAGGCAGTGATAAAAGAATGGGAGAAAAAATTATACCGTGCTGTCACATGGCATTTTGTAACTCTTTATCTTGGTCTAAGTAAAAGTGTCTACACCGATATGTTTTTGCGTTCACATTCCAGAATGGAATGTGCGTGGAGTAGTTCATTGTACCTAGATCCTGTTCCATACTTGTGGTAGTAGTAAAATATGCAATAGTTGTTGCAAATGTGAGTTGTTTGTATGTTTGTTTTTTTTTAGCACTTGCAAAAAAAATTCAACTTACTCTATGGCTATTCATAAAACTTGCCTTTATTCACTTGCAAATCTAGCAGCTACCTGAAAAGGAACGGATGAAAATGGAGGTTTCATTTCTGGTCTACAAGGAAATAGAGAACAGAGAGCCAAGCTGATATTGGAGTTAACAAATATGGAATGTCTCAAACACATCCTTTCCCCATCTGAAAGCAAAAGCTTTCTCTGTCTGTGTTATCCAGGTCACCAAACACATTCCAGAGCTGTATGGAAAAGCCCAGATAGCTGTCACGGAGCCGGGCCGAATGCCCGTAAACCGTTGACATTTTGTCAATGGTTTACGGGCGTTCGGCCCGGTTCCATGATGAAGGGGACGGGGGATCCACGGGCCCACGCCCCAGGAAAAGGGAAAGGGGGAAAAGGGTAAGGAGATGGCCCTGAGAGCAAAGAACAGCGGCAACAATCTGAGGAGAAACAAACTAATTTACTAAATAAAATATCGGAATGCAAAACAACACACTATAATACAATATAATTACAATTTAAGCTGATAAATCCAATACAGAGAGAGAGAATGTCCCAAAATCAAGGTAGGCCTTACTCTACTACCGACGATAAGACGGCTGGAGAGCGAGGTGCTGCCAAGACGAGAGACGGCGGAAAAAGGGACGAGGTCTCGTGATCTGCAAGTTTTTATACTGCGAGCTTTTATCTTTTCCCTCCGGCTGGAAAATGGTAACAGAGGAGCAAAGTACCGTGGGGACTGTAGTAGTCCTTCTCTTCTGAGAACCAGGTATATCCATTACATGATGTTATGATGTGGAATACCAATAACTGAAAATCACAAAACCATGACATTAGCAAATGCCACAGCAGGCATGTTTACCTGGAGAAACTACTGGGAAATCTGTTGAGGTGAATTTGCACCATAGTGTTCTGCAACAAAGGCCCACACACCCACAAAATCTGTGTAGTACACATCTGGGAGCTTGTACACATGCACAGAGCTCTGTCTGTGACATCTCCTTGCCTAAGGGCATGGCATAGCTGTCCAGATCACCAGAAATTCAGTAAGTGACTGCTGAACGGGCAGTAATTACAACATTTTTATCCAGTGCATATCCAGTATATATCCATCTATTTTCATTTATTCCACCGCAGATAAACTGGCACAGCACAGAGTGGCCCTAGATCCAGAAAAGAATATAGTACTAAGGTACACAGTACTGAAGTACTTTTTTTCCAGGAAAATATAATCCCTGGAATGTCTGAGCTGCTCTGAGTGTACCGACGAACCCTGCAGCTGCTTTCTCCTGCCCATGGGTTTGGCTGTCTGTGCTCAAGGCCGGCTCTGAATGTGCACAGCTGCATACAGTCCAACCAGACAGCTACGAAAGAGTCTAAAGGGCTGTGAGAAGCCTTTACCCTGCGTGGGAGCTGCTTTTCTGCTCAGGGAACCCACTGTTGTGGGATCAAGGCTGCTCAAAGTCTGTATGACCTTAGGAAGAATTCTTCTTTGAAAGAGTGGTGAAGGACTGGCACAGGCTGCCCAGGGAGGTGGTGGTGGAGTCACTGTCTCTGGAGCTGTTCAAGAACCGTGGAGATGTGGCACTGAGGGATGTGGTGTAGTGGGGAAATATCAGTGGTAGGTAGATGGTTGGACTAGATGATCTTAGAGGCATTTTCCAACCTTAATGATTCTGTGATTCTATGATTCGGTCCATTCCTTTAGTCTGGTATAAGTAGTAAGCTAATATATATTTTTTGATTACTTTTTCCTTGTGAAAACAATTTTTATATCTTTTTCAAAAGAGAAAAAGCACCCATTAAATCCTACCATTTGGGTGGTAGCAAACTTTGCTTTCGCTCTTAGTTGTATTTTATGGGTGAGCAATAATAATAAAAAAAGATGCTGACAACTCTGCCAGGTTATTACAGTGAGGCATAAAATCAGGTTCTGCCATAAGCACCATGAAACTCTCATCTAAAACTCTACGCACTGCATCGTTTCTAACTGCACGCTCACATTCTTTTAAAGAGGGCCAGTAATAATCTATTTGACCATCACCACGTGTCCCTGTGCTGTGTATCTCCTTTAACCTGCAGTTCCTAAAAAATGTACCCTTGGCATGCTCCAGCTTCACAGACGCCCCTAAGGTTTAAGGTCCAAATTCAGTAGAATCTAAACTCACTATATATATTGTTACAGAGGAACTAAAACACACAGTGATCCAAACTAAAACTGTTAAATGCCTCTGCCAAAACCATTTTGTTTTCCTACTGTTATAATTTGGGATTTATTTTTTCTTACCACTCAGCAGTTTTATAGCAGTTTCTGAGTTCAGCACACCGATTGCAAACACAATTGTGCATCCACAAAAGAAAGATCCTGCAAAGGGCAACCATGCTTGAACATTTTTTAATACGTGACTTGTGCAACACCAATTAGGAACCACCGCATAAGCAAGGATTAAAACACCCACAGTACTTCTACTGCCTACACATTGAACACCATCCTTTTGTCCTTCCTGTGAGTCTTGGGCTCCCTTCCAGCTTTGCAACACAGGAGGCAGGGATCCTGCAATCACTTGCCTCCTGCCCCATATGGAACCAAGCCCCCGCTGGAGTTTTCTTGCAGGCAAATTGTTACCTGTGCTGATCTTTATGGCAGCCCTCTCAGGCACGGAAACACACTGCTCACCTGCATCCATGAGCACTTCTTCATGCTTCCTTTGTTTTCAGAGGCGTGGCTGATTTCTCAGCTGCAGAGCCATAATTCAGTCTTAAGTACTACGCAGTTTTTGCCTTTATGGGAGATGGTAGGTTACGTCAATGGTTGGACTTGATTATCTTGGAGGTCTTTTCTGACTTAGATGATTTTAAGTCTAAGGCTGTATAGCTAAGTTAACCAGAATACTGATTATTCCCTCTGGTTTGATATCAGCAGTGGACCTGAATAAGGTGCATCCATCCGTCACCCAAATCGCTGATGATGTTAAGGCTGTATTGGCACCAGTAATGCCAAGATTTGATACAAACAGCTGAAGTAAGTTTTGTTATTTTACAGGTGCAAAACTCACTTTCTGCTTTAATTCTGAATACACACGTCTACTTGTTGCCAGGTCTATAGTTTCATTTCCTGCTTACACAGACCTTCAGTAACCTCCTACTGTACTGATCCTTCCCCAAACACATATTCCTGTGTGTATTCATAGCATAGCAGCATTTGCACAGAGAGGTAGTGGGTACCCATCCTTAGCGACATTCAAGGTCAGGCAGGATGGGGCTCTGAGCACTTGATCTAGCTGTAGGTGTCCCTGTTCACTGGAGGGGATTTGGACCCAGATGGCCTTTAAGGGTCCCTTCCAGCTCAAATGATTCCAGGATTCTATCATTCTATTCTATGCATTTTGACCTGGAGACATGCCTCAAACTTTAACATCTTCCTATCCTCTCCTCAGAGGCCTCACTTCTTCTCAGTCATGTTTTTAATATACATGGCTGAAGAAGCTTTTACTAATTGCTTTAATTTATTTTGTGAAGTTGACATTTAGCAATGCCTACTTGCACTTTCATGACCTTTTCTCTACTCTTCATGTTCCTAGTCTGCTTCAGCATAGTTCCTCATCCATGTAAAATACTCTCCTGAATTTATTTCCCCTCATCTTACAAGGAAAAAAGTCCTGTAAGGTTTTTATACTAGGGTTCCCCCACAGTCATGTCAGAGCATGACTCCAGGCAGTCATCTACCTGTTAATAAGGCCAAGTACCCATGCCTGGGAGAGGCAGACTACTTGAGTAGCTTGTTAACTGCCACAATTGGTAATACGGAGAGAGGGCTCTTGGTGGAGTCTGTAGAAGTTGCACAACATACAGAAGTGGAACTCAGAAGTGAGGGTAGAAGTGGAAGCTGGAAACAATCACAGAATACTAGTTTTTCATAGAATCATAGCATCATTAAGGTTGGAAGGACCACTAAGATCATCCAGTCCAAACACCAACCCATGCCTGTAACCACTCTGGACCACATCCCTCTGTGCTACATCCACCCATTCTTGAACACCTCCAGGGACGGTGACTCTACCACCTCCCTGGGAAGCCCGTGCCAGTGCCTCACCGCTCTTTCTGAGAAGACATTTTTCTTAACTTCCAACCTGAACCTCCTGTGGCACAAATTAAGGCGATTCCCTCTCATCCCATCCCTGTTACCCAGGAGTAGAGGCTGAACCCCACCTCACTAGAACCCCCTTTCAGGTAGATGGCTTTTTTTGGTAGTTTTTTGGTCAAAAGGGAAGCTCCTTTTTTCCACAATGAATTTCTTAGTCAGATCTCTCAAGTATTAATAATTTTACAGCCACAAGGGTACTTGAGAAATGCACAAGTGCAAAAGCCTAGCACGTTCAGGACCAGGGACCCTAGTCTGCAGAAAGAGGAACTACTGCTGTTATAGGAACTATAGCCATGTTCCTGTCCCATGTGTTTTGATTTTATTTTTTGTGCTCAGACTTATCATTGGTTAATGAGAGAAATCACCTACACCCCTCTGAAAACTAGGGAAGCATCCTGAAGAAGAGCTTACAGGTGCAGGAGAGCAGTAGGCTTATACAAGTGGGAGGGCTGCCCTCTAGCTCAGCACAGGTGAGGTGTTGCCTGCAAGAAGATCGCACCTTAGTTACAGAGGAACAGAGTTAGTTTGACTACAAGAGCATTAGACTCTAGAGACATTAGAGAATCCTGATGAGTCCTATTGCCCTGGGTTAACTTCAGCTTTACAAACTCTCTTTTAACTTCAGAAAAAAAATCCTCCATTTTCTGCCTCCAGTCTTGCATCTGATTACACAAAGTTCCGGAATCTGTTCTAGTCCATTCCTGTATTAACATGTTCTGCCTCACACCAGTTACTGGCGGTGACTATCCTTTGTTAAAGCGATGTTCTTAGAAGATATGCTTTCTTCAAGAGTTAGAAGGTATCTATTAGACACAGACCATAATAAGAACTAGCTACTCAGAATGTCTGGAACCTGAATAAGACTCCAGCAGGCCTTTGTCCTTATTATTTAATTCTCTACATAAGTAACTTCAGAATATTTGCTCAACACAAGTATTTGTAGCTTTCTAGTTTCAAATAAAGTCACATTTCTGATCTTCTTTGTAGATAATGGAATAAAACAAAGAAAACATCAAACTAACCAAGACATAAATGGAGCTCATTGGCAAAATCTTCATTTTCCTTTTTTTTTTTTTTTTTTTTTAAACTTGGGTAACATCCAGCATTTATTACTTCATCTTGTTCATTTTTCATAACTATGATTGCAAGATGATCTTGGAAAGGAATTACAACATTTACATCTTTTCCAGAAGAAGTTAGGACTCTATCTGATCTTGGAGGTCCCTTCCAAACCAAACTATTCTATGATTCTGTTTGGTTATGTTCCTAAAAGATTATTTTAGAAGCACCCAAGCTCATCCCAGAGAGTCTATGGGATGTAGTATGCGATTCCTTTGCATCACTTACTTTCCTTTTTTTTTTTCCTTCACGTTTTAAGATGCCTTTTTTTTTCTTTTTAGCCAGAATTTTTTCTTGCTTTTGCTCTTCCAGTTCTCTCTGCCATCCCAATGAGTGGCAGTGAGTGAATGGTCAGGGTCAACCTATCACATGTCCTTCTCAGCTGAACTTATAATCACACCGAGAATTAAGATAAAAAAAAACCATTTCAATAAACACATTCTAGCTGGCACATGCCCCTCCTTCAGTTCCTTTTTAATCAAGTCCTGGATCAACCACTTCATTGCTCGGTTTAGAGTCAATGTCAGGATGAAGGCTTTGAGTATTATGGTTGATACAGGAGCCAGACTGTTTATCGGATGTGGATTGTATTCTTAACCCAAAAAAGGTCTTTTACATTAGCAGGTACATATGCCACATGCAATTCCAATCATGGAATTGCAGAATAGTATCCTTTGGGTTGGAAGGGCTGATGTTCTCGCATCAGCCAAAAGCTGCTTTGAACTATGCGCTGGGTTCTAACAACCCGTGCAGCAGTAAAAACTTGGGGGAAAAAAAAGTGGCTAGAACTTTACCCGGCAGAAAAGGACCTGGTGGACTTGATGTTCTTGAAAGTCTTTTCCAACCTAAATGATTCTATGATTAACTTTGCAGTTACTTCTTTTAAGCAAATAGTAGAACAAATAGCAAGACTGCAGCCTTTAAACACTCACACGAGTTCTCTGACGCTGTGACGTCCTGCATCCCTTCTGATGCCTTGCTGCCATCATGTGGCTGTTTCAGTGTTCAGGTTCCATGTTTTTAGGATGACTGTGGAGACAAAGGGCTTCTGCTAAATGGAAAAATGGGGGCCTGTGGTGTTCCTAAAAAGTGTATTTGAGCACATATTGAGAGAAACTGAGAGGCCTCAGACTAGTAGTTCACTACTACAAAATTTCAGTACCCAGAGTCTCAGAATAATCTACCACAATGGATTTAAAGAAGCCCAGAGTGATCATAGAAACTGAGTTGTCATACAGCTCATTTCTCCTTTTATGCTGTCTCAGTAAACTCAGTGTTTACAGAGCTGAGTATCTTGATTCAGGTCCGCTTTTGGTCTTACTCTTTAGGATTATGAATCAGTTCATCATGCTATTTTCACTGATTACTTGGGCAACTGATTTACTGTATTGCAGATGCTTCTTCTTCCCAGTGGCAGACACAGGAGCCTCTGAAGTCTTAATGTGTTTAAGTTCCAGTTCTTCAAAACTGTTAATTCTTAGATCATCCTAGCCCCCCTGGGGATAGCTTAATTTATTTTATTTTTTTAAAATTAAACATTTAGAAGATAACATTCTGACTCTGGGAATTAAAAAAAAAAACAACCAAAAACACACCACTTGTTAGGCAATACCAAGCACTTCCAACATAAGTGTTGAATACTTACAACCCCCTTGGCATACAGAGATTTTTTCCACTTACCTCACTTGTCACAACCCATCTGGTAAGTGCTTTCAAAGTAAGCTTCATGAACTGAGCTGAAGTCTAGCTGCCTTCCTTCAAAAACACGCTGGAGTACTTGCATCTTTATATAGAATCTCTCTGACTAGAGTACTCAGTGTCCAGCAGCCAGAGAAGCATAAGTTCAGTTCCCTCTTCTGACAAATATGACTGAAAATCTGCTCTGACAAAACAGAAGAGTGCCTTCCTTGTCTGTTGCAATTCTTCTGCTCGTCTATCTGAATTAAAAGTTCACTAGTCCACAGGAGGAAAGCAAAAATTCTCACATTCCAGTTCCCCTTGCTACCAGAACAGTCTGTGGTTCCATCCAGCATTTTAATTTTCAGGATGTGACACTTGAATTAGGGAGATGGAATTTCCTGGAGGATCTTCAGAAACAACCTTACCTTCAATGTTTTCTTTTGCCTAGCATAGGCAGCTCCCTACTTGTCCATCTTCATCCACATGCATGAAAAGCCTAGCCTGGGGTGCCCATTATGGAGCTGAGACATTAAACCATAGCTGTTCAGACCAGTGTAACAGGACTTTTGTCTTTTGTGGCTTACAGCCAACACTCTAAGGTCACAGAAAACTTGAAATGCAGTCAAACAGTAGTCTTTCCCCCATCCACCGCTCCACAACCAAGAGGACAGTTTTGGGTGATACTGCCCAGGAGAACAGCTAAAGCCACGAGGCTTGTGCCTGCTATGGGATTAATGGAGCCACTTTGAGGTTTCATCTGAGAGCTAATAGCTTGTTGGATGTCTTACAGAACAACTCTTGATTTCCTAAAACACATACATTGCTATATATATTTTGGAAGTGCAACTTCCAGAAGCCAGGGATCATTTTTTTCCTCTCTCATCCCAGTGTATTCATACAAGCTAAAAATGACAAAGCTGATTAAGCAATTCCTTCCTCTGAAATACAAATGCTGAGGTCTACAACAGCTCTTTCTGCAGCTGCGGACATTTATTCCACACTTTAAAGAGTGCTGACTCTTACACAGAAATATTTTACTCTCATGACAGCAATAATTTGTAAGGTAAGAAGTTTTATTATTAAGACTTCCTCCATCAACAGTTCTAATAATAAAAGGGAGAGAAACAGCAGGAAAAACAAGGTAGGAAAGAGTGACTAAGGCCCATTTCCTTTACAGTTTTTAAATCAACAGTTATTGATGATTTAATTATATTTTTATTATTTCCATTACAATTTTATTCTGCGCTTAAAAATAATCTTGGCCTGAGAAGACACATTTCCTCTATTTCCTCACAAGCCATACTCCTTTTGGATGTTGACCAGAGAAAGCACCATTATCTTCCTCAAAATGAGGCATGCTGTATTTGCAGTTAGTAGCTGGGCAAAAAAAAAAAAGCACAAAATAGGTGGAAAAACTACACCTTGTTTATCTACCTGAATGACAATAGAAAAAGGGATGGGTCCCTGAACACACAGACAAAAAACCTGGAAGATTTGAAGACAAAAATGTGATGGAGACGTCTTCATTACTGCTGTGCCAAGAGCTGTATCCCATTCGGAATCCGTAGCACTGGTGCAGTAAAGAAAAATACACCAGGGAATGCAGTAAGGCTAATTAACATTATAATCAATCACACAGTAATGCCCTTTTGGGGTGTGTTTTGAAGGCACATCATCCAACAGAGAAAGATATGTAATGGTTTGGCCAGTGTATGCCTGTGGGTATGCAGCCTGCTGACTTCTGCTGGTTGAAGAGTTAAATATAACTTAACAGTACCCCAAACCATAATGTTTTTACAACTCAATTAAATTTTTCTACAAGGACCCATAATACTCCTTGGGCCAGAAGTTCTGAGTTCTTTCTGCTTAGCAAATCACCTTTTAATCCAGAATTTAAAAAACAAGTGAAGCTTCAGGTGGCCAACACACTTACTGTCCTTTTGCTTCTGTAGCAACCCAACCCACGTAGGGATCCCAACTACAGATATTCCATATTTCAGTAATGGGTTCAATAACACTCAGAAGTATGGCACTGTGGAAATGATTTGCAGAGACTCCATACGAAGTTAGGAACGGTCAAATAACTCAGTGGCCTTCAGCACAGAAGAGAAGTGCAGGGGAACGTTCCCACAGAAAATGGCACCTTGAGCTGTCACATCTACAGGCCTGCACTTTCCTGTTCCTCTGCCTTAGTTAGGTCTCTAATTTCCTCACACTTATTCCTACAGAACTGCTGCCTGCACCTTTTCCCCTTCACCCATATATACATGAACAGTGGTACGAACTCTCGTATGCTCCCCACTGCTCCTTTGTTTGGGGACTTCTATTGCCATTGCTGATTACACATAGGTTTTTGAAAACAGAGCACATACACAATTTCTTCTTACTGTCTTCACATTTCAATTACTCCCATCGCATATTGTCTCAGCTTTCTTACTACATACATAATGAGAATCACCTCAACAAAGCCTATGTTAGATAAGAGATTTCTCTCCTATACACTCAGCAAATGAAGAGTCAGCAGACAGAAAATAATTTGCTCCCAGTCCCAAAGAAGACTCCAGCTTGATGGAACCACCTCCTCCATTCTACCATTTCCCCTGTATCTCAGCACCAGAGAAAAGAAATGAAAAAAGCACAAGAAGAATTAAGAACACACCTTTAAAAAAAAAAAAACTGTATAAATCACATTCATCACTGGAATTAAGCTGTGTCACCTCCCCACCTCTGGCTTAGCCAGCTCTCTCTCCTTTGTGTAGTGTCTTTCCGGTGATCTCCACAGGAAGAAACAAGGGTGGGGAATTCCTCTGTAAGGATCCACTGCTTCTTATTTATGTAGATAAGCATCTAGCCAGAGTTCCCCTGAATCTTTCAAAGAGCTGCCAAGAGAGAACCACAATTCCTTAGAATCAAGGTAACAAAATACAGCATCTATACTTTCCCATAAACTTGTGGAAAGAATTCCAATCTATAGATGATTAAGCAAAGGAGATCCTTAGAGACAAGTCAGTGTAGTCTGTAGTTCCTTAGAAAAGATGAGAAAGAAGCAAGTCACACGTCTATATCAGACCAAGACTGGAAGCCTAAGAAAACCATGTAAGCAGAATTAAACAAACGGAGCAAGCATGGTAGAAGAGAGATGTATGACTTTTCAATGGAAAAGAAATACTGGGGATGATGAGGGAGGGAGAGAGGGTGGTGTCTTCCTTTCTACATCCCTTGCTTGTTCACTCTGATGTCGAACAGCCCTTCACCCAGAGAACGCAGCGGGTTGATACATACTGTACTATATCTGCAAAGGCGGTGAGTAGTGGCTTGCAGTGGTACTCGATACCATGTTTGGCACACAAGGACTTCACCAAAGGGGCCACCTTCCAGTAATTGTGTCGAGGCATTGTAGGAAAAAGGCTGTGGGGGGCGAAAAAAAAAAAAGAAAGTGAATTCCATTATTGCCCTGCAGAGTTCCCATACCTCTTCTGTACCTAAGCTTAGGAGGCACACAACCTCACCTTGTCCCTACAGCCATTAGCGTTCTGCAGTGGTCTCTCACACCACTTCACTCAATAGCTGTACTAACCAGGAAGCTGGCAATTCTCATTCACTCCTACGTCATGCTTCTCATACCTGAAGCGGTTTTGGTGCTCACCAGCACTCCAAAAAGTTGATGACCATCATTTGGATTTCCCATATGGGGATTCCATCCCCATATAAAGAGCACAAAAATTACCCACATTTCACTTTGTTCCTGCCTTAGTTGACAGAGAGACATGAACCTCGTAGGCTCTTTAGGTCTCATGTAACTAGCACTCCCTGTAATACTCTCATATCCCCAGCCCACACTTCAACTCACTGGTGCTCAATTTGGAAGTTCAGATGTCCACTGAACCAGTCATTGAATAAGGACTGATGAACATTACAGGTTGCCTGGAGCTGCAAGAAAAAACAGATAACAATTAAGTGTTGTTTGAGGATTGTCCCTTCTCTTACGCGAGTCAAACACAACAGTAAGCAGGTACAAGTTCCTTATCATCACCTGCCTCCTCACTGAATACAGCAATTCCAAAAGCCATCTCAAGTCAACAAAGATAGTCACGCTGTGGTATGTGATTGCTAGGGACATCATTTAGGAGAACAGACTTGACTTCTCCAGTAAGATAAATAACCATGACTTGCTGTGCAGGTCCCCTCACATCTCTCACTTAAACTATGTAAAGCCTTCAGAATTTAAAAGAGATAGAACACAGAGTGAGATCCACCCTTTGTGCATGGGAAGATCTCCACTTGGAGACCGTAGTAGCATCTTTGGTTCTTTTCTTTGACAGAATCTGTACTCTGCATTTGAAGCCTCCATTCCACTTCTGCACCTCCTTTCTTTGCACATATCACTCACTTCACACAGTGAGGACAAGCTGCTTATGTTTTCCCCTCTCAGATCCCATCACTGCTGTGGATCAGCTCTCTTGGGTGTTATACACCTTTCCTCATTCAGACACAGCTCTCTGGAAAGAAGGTCTTACCTGGGTAGAGAACCAGTCCACATTCTTATCATAATCAATATTCATTGGGATGTGATTCATTTGTGTAATCCAGACAAACCAGTTACTCTCTATGAACCTGTGCATACAAGAACACATGCAAAACCATCACTGATCCCACACCAATGGCATAACTAGTCAGTACAAAGCACTTGTACTTGCATAAGGTAATCGTCAATTAATAAAATTTTGTATTTATATAAGCTAGTCATCGATTGATAAAATGAACAGCAGGAACTCCAAACATCTGTCCAGCAGATCAGGCCTACACAGACGTTCTACAGATACACACTGAACAAACAAGCTCTGTCTTGCTGAAAGGAATAAGGGAAACAGAATGGGGAGCAGATGGGAAAGATAACCAGGAGGCTGAAAAGCAGATACAAAGGGAACCAAGTAGAGGAAATGCACTCAATTTTAAGTTGATTGATACCTGACTAACAGATGAAGCCCCAGGATACCCTTCACACTCAGTAAGGGCAGGTAGGTGAGAAAGAATCGGATGTAGAAGGTCAGCATCCAGGCCAGGTCCTGTAATGGAGGGAACAGATAAGACTTCATTAAGAGGAAGAATTACTGGTGTTCAAATCCATCTCTCTCCAATTTAGAGATAAGACTGTTATGTAGGACCATGTCAAAGGCCTCAGAGAAGTCCAAGTAGATGACATCAGCAATTTTCCCTTGTCCACTGGTGCAGGTGCTCCATCACAGAAGGCCACCAAATAGGTCAGGTAAAATTTGCCCTTGGTGAAGCTATGTTAGCTGTCTCAAATTACCTCCCTAACTTCCACATGCCTTAACATGGTAAGATCATGGAATAGGTCTTCCAGGTACAGAGGTGTGGCTGACCAGTCTATAGTTTCCAGGGTCTTCATTGCTACCTTTCTTAAATATAGGAACAATGCTTCCCTTTTTCCAGTCACCAGGGACACCACCTGACTGCCATGACTTACCAAATATGATGGAGGGTGGCTGGACAACCACATCAGATCATTCACTCAGGGAACACCTTTTGTTACCCAGCTCTGAATGGAACTTTTACAGAGAAGAGTTGCATGGAAGGTAGCCTCTCTCCCCCACCAAACATTATTTCCCTGATCATATAACCCCACCTCCTTGACAGGGAGATAAACGGCTCAGAGATTTTCCCATTAATGCAGCATTTCCTACACTGAAATGCATCTGTAATACAAGGAAACCTCACCACCAGCAAAATGGAGTTGACTTACCACCCACTGTTTCCTCTGTATTACGAAGTAGAATATGTACCACTGGAAGTAAAGAGGTACCAGAGCTGGGGGACCAACTGTAACAGAGAAAGAGATTGCAGAGGCATTAAACATGCCTTCTTAATCACATTGATATGAACTGGAAAATTGGGGGGTTGAGCACATGCTGTCCATAGAACTGAAAATATAGGGTTACTCACTGATGAAGAAGTACTTGTGCTGGTGGTTATAAGGCATGAATTTCTTCTTCTGTACTCCAAGCTGTTAAAATAAACAAATGACACAGAACATAAAGACATCTGCATATACAATCTGATCAATTCCTAAAAAAGCATGCTTAAATACCTCTTTTGAAAGAGATATCCTATCACATCATACCAGCATCCATCATGCCATTGGCTTCATTTTTTCCCTGGAATTTCAGCCTACAATTGCTGTGCTACATTTTCTGAAAAGAACCTGCTCTCCCTGCCTTGGATGCACAGCAGACTGGATGATTTCTTGCAACACAAACAGCAAAGCACACTGGAAGCTCTTGCCCTACAGAGGGCACAGTTGCTTACAAACACTTACCACGCAGCACTGAGAACAGTTTGCTGCCTGCACAGCTCAATTACAGAGAGAAACCTACGATCCTACAGACAAAGGTGACAGGGTGTAAAACCCTCACCTACTTGCAATTAGTCTACTAAGCACAGAAATAAGCATCTAGACACCAAACTGTGCCCACAGGAACAGGGGTGAACAGATTATCCTCCCTCTGAGGCTGCTGATTTTTTAGATCTGTATAAAGATAACAGATCACATTGCTGACACCCCCAGGGAACTTGATGACATCCCTGTACATACCCAAACTAATTCAAAGGCCACTAATGCCAAGGTGCATTTTCTACACATTCATTAAATACTGAGATAGCCCATTCACCAAACTAACTGGTCTCTCGTCTCCCAGCTCTCTGCAGCTTTCCAAAACAGCATGCTGCAACCTCACAGACTTCACTAGGTCTCACCTCTACAGAGAGCTTTTTTCCCAAAGCAAAAAATAAGGGGTGCATGTTAACATCAGGGTCCTTTCGGAAGCAGTTGGGTTTCGCATGGTGCTGGAAGTGAAGGTGGTTCCACCAGCTGGCTGGTGCTCCCTGCAGGAATCACAGAATCACTGAGGTTAGAAAAGACCACTAAGATCACCAAGTCCAACCGCAACCCATCCCCACCAAGCCCACTGACCATGTCCCTCAGTGCCACATCTATGTGTTTCTTGAACACCTCCAGGAACAATGACTGAACCACATGCCCGGGCAGTCTGCTCCAGTGCCTCACCACTATTTCTGAGAAGAAATGTTTCCTAATATCCAACCTGAACCTCCCCTGACACCACTTAAGGCCATTGCCTCTCGTCCTATCACAGCTACCCAGGAGAAGAGGCCAACCCCCCTCACTACAACCTCCTTTCAGGGCACTGAGAGGAAGAGATGAGAATACAGTGCCATTAACAAGTTGCACCTTCTGCCTTTAGTCCTCCCTCCCCAGCAGCTCCTTGCATTTCTTCCTTCTTATGCTGAGGTTGTTTTTGACAGCAGAGACTGCTGGGCTGTTCTCCGGAAGATCGCCCAGCAGCAACTGCTCACCTTCAGGTGGCCGATCACAAACTTGTGCACCCAGTGGTTCCACTTGGACTCGCTAAAGACTGAAAGATGTCCAAAATCATGCTGGAGCCAGCCAGCTTGGGCCTGTAAGGGGGAGGGGAAAAAAAAAAAAAAAAAAAAAAGGGAAAGAAGAAAAAGAGTTGGGAGCCTTTTCTTCCACTAAGGGGTTTCTCCTCTACACTTACCATTCCCATATTCCCTGTAAGACATCACTGGTTAGCAAGAGCAAGCTCCATAATCACAGAGAAGCATTTCCATTACTAACACCCAATCAAACAATCACCTTTTACTGCATACCAGTGCAGTTCATACTCTGCTAACAACTTTTAGTCCCAGACTAAAGGAAGGAAAAATTAATGGAGCTAACAATCAGCACTCATTCTCTTACAAAACTGTACTGAAATTGGCAACAAAGTCCTCTTTTAGGAGCAGCTTGCTGCTGCCTTCTCTGAGTACTTGTAATTCCAAAAGGATCAGCTGGCTGCAGCAGGAATAGCTGGGGCTTTCAGAGCTGTTCTGCCCTCTTCTCTAACTCACTGTATGTTCCCATGGGAACTCGGTGGCTTGGCCAGAGCGCAGTTCCTTAGAGCTCTGGCACAAGGGACCTCAGAAGTGCAGCACGGCTTTACTTTGTGTGAGGAAAGCTGGAAATAAGGAGGGCTTTGATAGGCTGTGAGAAGCAGAAAGCAGCATGAAGCCTGCTCTACCAAAAACTCATGCCATGGTACTGTAGTTCTGCCCCCTCAGTGGAACCTGGGGAGAAGCAGAATTTTGGAAGTCCACAAAGACCAAGATTTCTCCTATGCTTTGTCTCAAAGGACTGCTGTTTGGTGTTTCTGAGGCTCTTTTTTATTTCTTTGCCCACTTTCTGCGCCTAGCTGCTTACCTGGACAGTGCCTAGAAGCAATGCAGAGAAGAGGAAAGGCACAGTGGATGATCCAAAGTACCAGATGGTGAGCCACGCCGCAACATCGAGCACCAAGATGTGACAGAGAAGCAGGAGGAAAAAGGTGCGGTTGGGTTTGAGAAGCCCCATCTTCTCAACAGTGGCACGGAGCTCACGGAAATCTTCTACCAGCTTTTTCTGTGGGGAGACCCAAGAATAAGTACCTACTGGTCTGAAGATACCTTGGGAACCCCAAAAGGAGCATTGCATGTCCTCTCAGGGAGCTACCATGGCAGCGGGGCAACACTGGGGTCAGTCACTTAAGAGACACATTTTCAGCAGCTGCACAATGACCACTGAGTAGGCAAGTACTTCTGCAATACTTAGCGGACTGCATCTGCTCTCTCCATTCCCACCTATGGGTGAGGGGGATTCTGGCTGCCACTAAGAGAAAGTAAACAGCACAGCTTCAGCCCAAATACCATAGTTCTTGAGATACTTACATTCTTGCTAGGTTCAAAGCTGGGTTGATCTGGTGCCAATTCCCCAATCAAGAGTGGGCTCATGTACTTTCCCACCAGTGCCTTGTCAAGATGAAATGCTATGAAAGGATCCTAAAATACAGATATCGGAACAGGATGAGAAAAACAACAAAAAACAACACTTTGGGTGGTAGAAAAAGAAAGCTATTTCATAATAACCTGGATTAAGAAGGAAGCAAACCAACTAACAGAGCTGGCAGGATCTGACATCTCTACCATAAATCTTACTGCTTTCTTCTCATTGTGAATAGTCATTTGTAGCTGAATTTTCCATATTAGTTTCTGTCCGGATACTACGAAGTACAGCTCACCAAGGAACATGGGCTTACTCCCATCTCATCTTAAAATTTCACAGAATCATTAAGGTTGGAAAAGACAATCAAGATCATCCAGTCCAACTATAAACACATCACCACTACGCCCACTAAAGCACGTCACCTAGAGCCACATCCACCCTTCTCTTTCACACTCCGCTGAGCCCCAAGATCTATCACCTCAACCACATACTCCTCTCTCTCTCTCTCCCTCTTCTGTCTTTAGCTTCTGTCTTATTGTCCCATATGAGGAAATGAAAGCCAGACTAGGGAGAGGGACAAAACATTAGCACAAAAACAGAATCAGCTAGCTGAAAAATGGGGCAAGAGGGACCACAGACAGATGGTGACAGCTCCTGGTGACCTACGCCAGTCTCTCAAAACCCCCAGACTGCTCCAAGCATGTTGCTAGGCAATCTCCAAAGTCCACGCTTCCACATCGCCCTGGAATACTGTTGTTTTCTTAGTTGGTGCCTCCTGTTCCCAACTAGCTCCCTTCCACATCACCAAAGAGTACCCCAGTAACTTTCTTTTTCTTGCTTACTATTCTGAAGACCCTAGTTAGGGAAACCAGTTACTTTTACCAACTAATTGCAATGTCAAGCGTAGAACCATTTGAGTTGGAAGCGATCCTTAAAAGTCACCTGGTCCAACTCCCCTGCAATGAACAGGGACACCTACACTAAGATCAGGAGCTCGGAGCCCCACCCTGCCTGGCATGGCAACCAGACAGCCAGGTGAAAAAACACCACTGACTGTTATCACTTTCCTTAGATTCCACTTCAGATGATGACAAATTCCCTCATTACACATGGCAGCTTGACATCTGCTTCCTACATCAGCTTTCTTATTTGCCTCCTTTAGCACATTCCTCTCCAGGTGCCCACCTTAACACACCCTTACAGCTCCCCTGGTCTAGTGAGCGGCAACCCTGCCCACGGCAGTGGGGTTGGAACGAGGCGATCTCTAAGGTCCCTTCCAACACGACCCACTCCGTGCTTCCTCAGCCTGGGGGCTTCTGCTTTCCAGCGGGTTCAAAACACGGGCAGCGCAGCCACGGGGTCAGCTCTGTCGCACCTCCGTCTGCGAACAGACGAGGGGCGGCAGGGGGAGGGCGGCCCGCGGGCGTTCTCTCCCTCTGGAAGCGGCGAGCAGCGGGAGGCGGCCGCGGGCAGGGCATGGGATGGCACCACGCGCTCAGACCAATGGCCACCAGCGGCGGGGCGCGAACCCCGGCGGAGCGAGCTGCGCCTTGCTGAGGGGCGGCCGCCTCTCCCTTACAGCGCCCAGGGCGCCACGGCAGCGCTCAGCAAACGCAAAGAAGTGCTCTTCCCCTCTTCTTCTTCTTTTTTTTTTTCCTCCCTTTTTTTTTTTTTTCTTTCAGAAAACAACGGCGTTTCCTCGGCGCGCGCTGCTGAGAGGCAGCAGCTGGAACCCACGAACCATCCCGTGTCCGCTCCCCGTTCGAGCGGCGCTCACGCCCCGTCCCTGCCCAGGCCCGGCCCCGCGGCCCCTCACCGTGGCGTCCTGCCCGGCGTAGTGGCTGATGACGCGGGAGCCGCCCGGGTGCCGCCGGTGGAAGCGGCTGATGTCGTACACCTTCCTATCGATCACCAGCCAGCGCTCCTCCGCCGCCGGGCCCCGGCCCGTGCGCTGCGCGATCTCCTCCCAGGTGAAGCGGCGCAAAGCCGGCGCGGCCCCGCTCTCCTCCATGGCTCTCCCCGCCGCCTGCCCGAGTCGCCCCGCCGCGCTCGGTCGCAACCTCCTGTTGCGAGCCGCCCCGCTAGCCCGCCTCTCATTGGCTCCCCGCGCCGTGAGGCCCCGCCCCCCTCGCCGGAGCTCCACGCCCATTGGTCCGCGTTGCCTTGCGCCCGCCCACTCGGGGCTGTGCGGGGCCGCCGGTCGTTGGGCATCGCGAGGCGTGAGGAAAGAAGAGCCCCGCGGCGTGCCCGGCTCTACGGGGTGTGCCCGGCTCTACGGGGTGTGCCCCGAATCCTGCCGAAACAAAGCGAGATCCTCCCGTGCGGGGATGCGCACGCATCACAACGAGGGCCTCACGCCCTTCTCCCGGTCCCCAATTTCCTTTGTCTCTTCCCGCACCGCCCGCTCTGACCCAGTTACCGTAGCCGCTGTTGGCTGTAGCCATGGGAACCGAGCACCGCACCGGGGCCGCCCGGCTCGGGATGACCCTCTGCCCGCACCAACCACGGACCCAACGCCTTTTTTCCTTTTTTTCCCCTTCCTTTATGTGGCAGTGATGGTAACGACGTACAGATCTTCACATTCAAATTCACCGATTACCTCTGAAGCTTCTCTTGACATGAAACCTGTCTCTGATCCAGGCATCACAGCGGCCCCATCAGCCAGCAGCTCGGCGCACTGCAGGGCTGGTGTCCTGCACCAGCAGGTCCTCCTGCACGTGCCGTGTCCGGGATCTCAATGGGCCTCACGCAGGCGAGAATGAACTCTTTGTCATAAAGACTGCAAGGGAAAACCAGCTGCTTTGCAGCGTCCTACATCCAGCTGTGAGTGTCTGCACTAACAGAGTCAGTCTTCATTTAATTGCTTTAGGTGATTCACTAGGTAAAAACACATCACGGAGCTCATGGGGACCTCGTGACTAGGCTGACAATGTGGAGAAATGGAGGAGGGGGACTGGAAGGGCTGCAGACCGTCCTGAAGTAGAGGAAAATGAGTTGGGATAGCAGAGGGATCTGTGGGGTCTGAACCTGCGGGGAAGTCCCACTAATAGAGTTAGTTCTTGGCTGCAGCTCACCGTGAGCAAAGCCCAAGGTGCAGAGAGAATGGTGTGGTGGTGTGCCAGCAGGGAGGCTGAGAACAGGGCCAGGGAGTCAGAGGAGAGGACATCAGGGTCGGGAGCAGCTCCTCTGAACAGAACGAAATGCGGAAGAGTTACACGATGCAGACTGCTGCCAAGGCAATTCCAACAGCTGCTCTGCAGGAGGAAAGCACCATATTTAGCAACATTTCCCTCGCAGGGACGAGCTAGAAACTCAGGAGTTTCAGCTCCCTGTGTCCCAGCTCTCTGCAACACCGCTCGCCACCTGCAGCATCACTGGGAATGAGCTGCAAGAGCCAAATGGTTTGGACTAGGAAAGTTAGCATTGTACCCAGACCTCTTTGTTTGGGTTACTAACAGTTTAATGACACTAACAATTAGTTCTTGGGTTTGCTTATAAACAGCATTTCTTCGATCCACATTAACTGCATGGAGCATTTGCTCTGGTACTCTGCCCTAAAGGCTAACTGTTAGAAGTTAGCGGTGACAATTACACCTGGCAGAGGGAAAAACGAATATAAGTCATGGTGGACTACTGGCGGAAGACTGTGATTTGGGAGGAGGTTTCAAACTTGCCAGAAAAAGCAACCAGAAATCAGTAATACGACAGAAGAGCCAGGATAAAAACAATCGTGCCCTACGGAATATGTAAATTGAGGTTTGTAACAGAGCGAGTAAGGCGCTAATTGTTTCGTTTTTCAAAGCGAAAGAGGAAATGCAAGAACCCACTGATTCCAGCTGCAGATAACAGCAGAACGTCTTCATTCTAAATTATTGCAAATGAGATCACACTGACAGGGCAGTGTTAGAACGGAACTTTTCTCTCTTTAATCTCACCCCAATGAGCATTTGCAATGTCTGCTGCTTCCTGTACTAATTAAGTGCTATTATACAGCCTGCTTCCTTGGCATCCAGACCTGACAATCCCCCATGGCTGATCCAAGATCCTCTGCAGAGGGTGGAATTGGTGCCAGTGACAACACTGTAATGGGAGGTTTGGGATTTTTTTGTTTGTTTCCCTTGTAAAGTCGGTCAGCTCTTCGGCAGTGTCCCATGGCGAGAAAAAGTGTCACCAGCTCTCTTCAAAATGCTGGGATACATCAAAGGAAAATTTAATTTTATTTCTTATTCTATCCATAAATAAATAAATAAATAAATAAATAAATAAATAGATAAATTGCAGGTAGACATTAAGCAACAGTGGAAATTTTCTGTGGCAGAGCAAGCGGCATTCCTTGCTATTCTGAACAGCATCTCCTATAGCCATAGGATCACATTATGTCCTGGTTTGGAAGGCACCCACAAGGACCACTGAGCCCAACTCCTGGCTCCTCACAGCACCGCTGTTCATCCTGAAGCTCCCACATCCCCCATCCCCATTCAGATGTAACAAAACCTTCAAGCTAACAAATACATTTATGCAAACAATGTTTTGTCCAGTAAGAAATGTCAAGGACCCAGATGGCAACAAAGTGGTTCTGCTGGAACGGGTTTTGAAATGTAGCAGGATGAAAGGTGGTTAGAGACTGTGACGTTTGATATGAAGCTGTCTCCCTCATTTCTGACTGTTATTTAGTCATTTCATATTTTAACACCTACGGGCCTGGCGCACAGCCTCATTGGCAAGGTGCTGTGTAAATACCTGTTTTTGAAGATCCTCATGGGTCTCTTCCAACTGAGGACATTCTATGATTCTATAAACACATCAACATACGAGAGAAGAGATAGCATATGGACAGTTGCTGCTGACAGAACAGAAGGCAATCACAAGACAGAGGTAACCAGGTGTGTGTGAGTAGGGACATTTACACTCAGAACTGGGGACACAGTCATTAAGAAACAGTATTACTGGCAAGCCAACCTTCTTGAGAGCTTCGTGTTGACACATGAACGATGGGCAGAGTAGCTGAAGATGATTAAATTGCTTTGAAATTGGAATCACTGTCCTGCAGCAATTTTCCTTGTAGAAGGGAGGTTGCTGTGTACCACTGTAGCCTGGTATTCCAGTTTAAACACTTCTGCGCACTGGTGCCAGGTGAGGTGCTGCTGCATGCCACTGCCAGGGAAGCCCAGGTGGGACAACACCAAAGTCATCCTCCAGGTACTCCATTCCAAAAGGCATATTTTTAGAATCTTATCTTGCCAACCTCTAGATTATACTCTGTAAAAAGACAAGAAAAATAACACCAAAATTGTATTTTCTGTTTTTTTTTTCCAGTTTCCTCAGAATCTTTCTTTCCTAACACCAACAAATCAATGCACAGCACAGAACAAAGACACCTAAATTCCTTTTCTCTCCCCATTCCATACCACTCAGCGAGATGGCCTTCACTTACTCAAGGTAGCTTATAGATTTCTGCCTTGCTCAAAGGAGAAAACGTACCCCTTCAGTGTGTTCCTCCTACAAAAAACTCCCCTGCTCTAAGCTTCTTTGTGTCTCTTTTCCATTTCCTGATGTGTTTCTCACCACTCTCCTGTCTCTCCCATTAAACTCGGTGCCTTTGTGTCCATTACACAAGCTCTTTGTGCTGCTAAAGCCACACCACGCAACAAATGCAGCCTTTCACCTAGTTGGCCGCAGCACTGACTCTGTTCTCTTCCCATCGCCCTGGCTAGTTTTGTGCCCCAGGAGCCAAACAAAACCTAGAACAAGTGCCACAGAGAGCCTTGCCAGCATTACAGCCCGCAATACAGAAAGATGATAGCACTGTTGTTGGGTGGTTTTTTTGTTCGGCTGGTTTTTTACAGGAACCTTTCAATGGCCTGCCGTTACATTATTACACAATTATCTATGTGAAATATCTAGAACATCAAATGAGGAGTTGCCTTAAAGTCTTCATATCAATGTACATCTAAAAGATACAACAGCAGATTCAGCTTCTTACTGATTGATTCTTCTTTCTTACCAGTGTACTTCCACCAATTTACACACTGATACATTTATTTCATTGGCCAATGACCTGATGGACTATGACCATCAGTCCATACCGCGAGTTACAAACAATCTGGGTCTTTATCTCTACAAGGTTGAAAGAAATCTGCTTTGAATCTGCTTATGGACATGGAGGATAGAACCTTGAATTAGGACACTGAACAAGCAAAAATATTTCATGAGTCTGCAAATCTAATTTTCTTTCAAAATATCTGGCACTGTAATGGATCCCCTCTACTTTCTTTCTCATGGTAAAATATCCTTAGTGAAGCACAAAGAAATGCATTCTAGGATAATTAATTGCAGATGGAAAAAAAAAAGAATATTTATATGCACCAAAAAAGCAATTTTTAAATTGAGATCTGTAGACCTCTCAGTGTTCATGGACTTGAGTGTTCAACAAAGATAGCCCCAAAATTCACATTCACTAAACATGGATCTCTCAGTGGGAAACTTGTAAGGGAGAAGAGATCAAAGCAGCAAACTACTGCCATATGGAACTAGTCAATATAGATTTAGCTGTCAGCCTGATTTCCCTTAGGATTTCTTTCCACACGTGGAATCCTTAAAGCTGAGAGCAGCTCTTTTACCATAGTGGCCCAACGGCCAACGTGAGCCAAGCTCTGGTGTGGGTTCTGTATTACCATATAGCAAATGAAGCTTGTAGCAGCCTCACTTTCACAGTTCAAGCCTGTGCTTCCTGGATCTAGCCTGAAAATTCAAACAATCTGTAGTGAAACAACACTATAGTTGTAAGCAGAAACGCAGAATATCAGTAGACACATCATGTAACAAAATCAAAGTAAAAAGAGAATAGAGGTGTCTTAGAGCTGCACCTAAATAAACATATTCTGACATGTTACCAACTGCATCTCTTTCTGCCTGTCTTCTTTGATAGAACTTTTACACAAAGATGTGACGAGTGAACAACAGAAAGATCAACATTTTGGAATGCACCTGTGCAAGGTCACCAGGATGGGAGCACACCCAGC
Source organism: Numida meleagris (assembly GCF_002078875.1). Lineage (NCBI taxonomy): Eukaryota > Metazoa > Chordata > Aves > Galliformes > Numididae > Numida > Numida meleagris. Next base: position 16,939,468 of record NC_034414.1, read on the forward strand.
TGAAGCACCGCCATGGCAGCCTCAGCTACACGGTGCTGAGAGCGCAGAGGGCACAGCCTTAGTTAGCACTACGGAGGTCAAAGTATCCCATGTGCTGCTTAGCATCTCCAGTGCAATTAAACTCCTGACGTTCCCAGAGCACAGCGCAGAGATTACAATGGTATATTTTCCTACATGACATGCAGCAAGCTTCAGGTCCACTTTAAAGCCCTGTTACTCCAGCAGTGCCCTGCTGACATTTGTTATTACTGTCCTTGTCAGAGGTCTATTTTGAACGGAACTAAATAAAGCTGGCGAGTCTTGGGAAAACATTCCTTTCATTTCTGACTTCCATCATCCTGCGCTGCAGGAAGGACTGTTTAACCATCCGAAGCCCTCATGCAGCAGCAAGACCAGGCAGAAGCAGAAGCCTTTAGGACACATTGGCATGAGGACAGCACCAGGTGGTTCTCACTGCCATGGAAGTGCTGCATGTTTTTCCACTTTGCTCTCCGTTCCTATAGCCTATGTACGGTGTGTGGGTGGAGAAAGGGAGGGGAGCAACGGCTTTTTGAATATCCGCTCCCTGTTCTCAGCTCCTTCAAGCCAATGGCAGCAGAAAAAACAGAGCCTGAAGAGGGGCTGGGGTTGGCTGGGAACACAACAACAGCAGGGCAGCAGACACTGCTCAGCTTCCCCAAAGGAGGTCGTCCCTTACCCCCTGCATAGCAGGATCACAGAATCACAGAATCATCAATATTGGAAAAGAGGTCTAAGATTGCCAAGTCCAACCCCCACCATGCCCACTGACCATGTCCCCAAGTACCACATCCACACATCTCCTGAACACCTCTAGGGATGGTGACTCTTACCACCTACCTCCCTGGGCAGCCTGTACCAGTGCCTCACCACTCTTCCTAAGAAGAAATGTTTCCTAATATCCAACCTGAGCTCCATCCTTCAGTAATGACATGCAATAAATTGCTAGAGAGCAAGCAAACTTCATGAATTGAAGTGTTTGATGGTCAGCCACAGGGGTTCCTTCCCCTCCTTTTGCAGACCAGGTCAGAGAACAGGGTCTGAGCTACAAACCCAGTGTAGTTCCTGACCTAAGATTTGGTCATACAGCAGAAAACCACCTCTGTGTCACAAGTCAAGAGGAGCAATCTGTACCCTATAACATTAGTGTGTGAAGCCCACTTAGAATCAGCTAGAGACACTGAAGGCAAGAAAAAAGTGCCCTTCACTTCTTAATGAAAGGAGTCACGGGGGAAGATGCCTGTTGCCAAGAAAGCCATTGATCATGATTGCCTCGCCCCAAAAAGCAGCTACAGGAACCCTCAGGCATGGGATAGACACCAGTGAAAACGCTGCTCCATTAGTTTTGCTCTTGCACCTCAACACCTTGTGCAACATCCTGACAAGGATTATGTTATTACAATGCGCCCCACGGCAAAGAAAAGATGGCACTATCCCACTTAGCAAAAGTGTTGCCCTAAGAGGAGATTGCCTTGTGAGTGGGACCAACAGCCCCCCTGTGACAGAGGGGCAGCTTGGGCTACAAACTTGATGTGAGCAAATAGAGAAAAACAACGTGTGTTTTGGGCAGAATAACAAAATGTCCTTCCTAAGTTAAGAAGGGTGGTTGTAATTCTGGAGGAAGCAAAAAGAGGAAGAAGAAGAAAAGGGAAGATTAAAAAAAAAAAAAAAAGGAGGAGGAGGAAAATAAAAGAGGAAAGAAAAAATGGGGAAAATAGAAAAGACAAAAGAAGAAAAGAAAGGGGGGAAAAGAAGAAAAAAAGAATAAAAGCGAAAGACAGAAAGACAGAAAGACAGAAAGACAGAAAGACAGAAAGACAGAAAGACAGA